>NC_068433.1:33264785-33287285 GCF_023373465.1 Oncorhynchus keta | reverse complement strand
GCACAGGTTCTGAGTGTGTTAGGAAGCTTTCCTGAGGGGAGGAAAAGATGCCATCCCGAAAAGAAGGAAACGCTACATGCTTTTCTAGCTTTTCTAGCGTCTAGTGACAACCCCAACTTTAATCTTGTCTCTACCTTCTTGCCCTTTGTGCTGTTGCCTGTGCCCAATAATGTGTGTACCGTGTTTTGTGCCACTCCAGTGTTGTGTTGCTTCCTTGTTGTTGTCATGTTGTGTTGCTACCATGCTGCGTTGGCATGTGTTGCTGCCTTGCTCTGTTGTTGTCTTAGGTCTCGCTTTATGTAGTGTTGTGTTGTTCCTATATTTATATGTTGTTTTTTTATATTCCATTTTTTTAAATCCCAGCCCTCGTCATTGTAAATAAGAATGTGCTCTTAACTGACTTGCCTAGTTAAATAAAGGTTAAATAATATAAAATAAAAATCTTAAAAAGCAAAAATGACAAATGTTGTAAAAGACCTGAAAGCTCCTGTTCTTCCCTATAGGCAATTTCTTGGTTTGAAATCCGAATTCTGTCCTTTCTGCCATGGCTGTCTAGTGTCTATTCACTACCAATCCCCTAAAGGCATTTGTTTTAGATGGATGTCTTTTCTACCATGGCCATCTAGGCATATGTTAGAGATGGATGATACACACACAAACACATACGCACGTGTTTGTGTTGTAGATGGATGAGTGTGCATCATGTGGGTCAGCATCATTCCCGGTCATTTCCGTCTGGTTGCTAATGGTGATGGATGGGAGCAGTGGGAATACCTCGTCCATGAAGCATTAAGAATGCCACTGTCTTAGAGAGCAACAAATGGATGGAGGGATGAGGCAGGGATGGGATGGAGGGATGGATAGAGGAAGGGATGGTGGGAGCGAGGGAGTGACAGACCAATGGATGGATAGACTGAGAAGACTGACTGACATACAGACAACGGTTGACTGATTGATAGCAGCATATCAACCTTGTGCACCTATTTTAACGTTCATAATCATCTTTTGTAATGAGGCACACAAGCTGTTTCCGTCTGAGTTGTGAGGTAGTTTGTAGCGAGTATGTTCTCCTTTGCGAGCATCGTCCATTTACAAGAAGAACAGAAGGACAACAAGAAGGGACTGGTGTCATACACTTCCTTTCTTGCTCTATTTTCTCACACTGTCAATTTGTCTCGCTTTCTGTATTTTCTCTTGTACTTTCTCTGTCCATCTCTATTTATTTTTTGCCTCTCTCTCTTTATTTTCATTCTCTCTCTTCTCTTCCTTTCTCTTTCTCTCTCTTTCTAGCTCCCTCTAAAAATAGTCTCTCTGACTTTTTGTCTGCTGCTCAGAAACCTCTTGAAAGAGGAAGCTGTACACACACACACACACACACACACACACACACACACACACACACACACACACACACACACACACACACACACACACACACACACACACACACACACACACACACACTTGAGACACTTTCTGAGTCATGTAAGGCAATCATGGTAATTTCGAAACTCAGGAAAAGTTTGTGGTCATACGCACATCCTTTAAAACGTAGGTGCTGGGCTAATGAAGCATACTTGTGACGAACAGGAAGTCCCGCACACTGTTAAACCTCCCATTTCACTGTTTTATTGACAGTGTCTCGATCCAAAACCAGATCTTTGTCAGGTGTGCGTGTGTGTGCTTGCATGTGTGAGTGTGTGCTTGCGTGTGTGTTCACTCTCTGTTGTATAAACATCAACAGTCCTTTCTCTCCTGAATTAAAGATCCACTTGTGTGTTAAATGGCACCCTATCCCCTATATAGAGCACTGCTCAGAAAAAGGGCGCTATATAATAATGGGGAGCCATTTGGAACGCAGCGTTGGTGTATCTGGAAGGAAGGATTAGAAGGAGAGAGTCACCGCTGAAAAGACACATCTGCCAATTAAATTTTAAGCGTAGACAATGTGTATATGTGCGTGTGTGTGTATGCGTGTATACAGTATGTGTGCACCCACATACTTGTGTTTGTGAGATGTTGGCCCTTGGACAATGGAAAGTAAGAAGAGAGAGAAAAATAGAGAGAACTAAAGAAAGAAAGAAAGAAAAGACGGAAATAGGTCAAGTGCAATCAGACGCCATTGTACCATGAGGACCTGGCTGCTTAGAGAGAGAGAGAGAGAGAGAGAGAGAGAGAGAAAGAGAAAGAGAAAGAGAGAGAGAGAGAGAGAAGAGAGAAAGAGAAAGAGAAAGAGAGAAGAGAAAGAGAAAGAAAGAGAAAGAGAAAGAGAAAGAGAAAGAGAAAGAGAAAGAGAAAGAGAAAGAGAAAGAGAAAAGAGAAAGAGAGATATTCCAGAATCAACTCTATAGGACAAGGTCATAAAGAGTTCTATTCAGTAGCTCAATCCCGAAACAGACAGCAGTATTTCATGAGGAGAGGTCGACAGAGAATGTATAATATTTGTAGACAAATACATTTAGATTGAAAGAATTAGAAGTCTTGTAAACAATGACTTCGCATTATACCACAGCCAAAGATTTAGATATACATGTAGGTCTACAGATTAATTCAGTATTGAATGGGAATGTCCATTTTAGTTATTGTCATGCCTGGCTAACTGTCATGCCCTTTATGCAAGGGGTTTTCAAACCTCTCCTCGGGGACCCCCATCCTTTCCATGTATTTGAACTATTCCACAGCTAGAACAACTTGTCAACCAATCATAAAGCCCTTGACCAGGTGAATCAGGTGAGCTACGTCAGGGCTACAGCACAACGGTGACATGTCTGGGGGTCCCCGAGCAGAGGGTTGAAAACCACTGCTTTAGGCAAGTCCCAGTAGTAGTGTCAGTTGATTGCTATTTTCTATTTTTGAATCTGAAGTTACTGGAAATAGAAATACAACGCTAACAGGAAGAAAAAAAATCTATGAAGTTGTTGTTGCCGGGTTACAGACAGACACACAAACACACACACTCAGACAATAGCTGGTTGAGGGAAGGTTGAGGGTGGAGGGAAGTGGATTTTGGGGTGCAAGTCTGAGATGGTGATTTTCTTGGTATAACGCAGTGAGGCAGTTTGGGGGTTGTTTGGGGTGTGTGTGTGTATTTTTGGCTGAGGTTTCGTATTGAGGAATGGCTGTGTGCAGAACTGTGAGTTTCCAGCTATTACCTCCGGGAACAGAAAGAGAGAGTGAAAAAGAGAGAGAGAGAGAGATAGATAGAGAGAGCGAGAGAAGAGAAAGAGCGATTGAGAGAGAGAGATACTAAAGTGTAATGCACAATGCATACAGTATAGAGCCTAAAGGCTATATATACAGTATCTATTTATTATGCACTTCCCTGTCTGAATCTACTGTGACTCTAATGTCCGGTAACTCTCACTTTTTCCTTCTCTCTCTCGCTCATTGTCAATTAAATTCAATTGAAGGGTTTTATTGGCATGGGAAACATATGTTTACATTGCCAAAGCAAGTGAAACAGATAATAAACAAAAGTGAAATTCACAATAACAAATGTACTGTAAACATTGCACTCACAAGGGTTCCAAAAGAATAAAGACATTTCAAATGTCATATTATGTCTATATACAGTGTCGTAGTGATGTGTACAAAAGTACAAAAGGGAAAATCCTCTCTCTCTCTCTCTCTCTCTCTCTCTCTCTCTCTCTCTCGCTCTCTCTCTCTGTGTCTCTCTCTCTCTGTCTCATAGTCTGGCAGTATGAGCTGATAAAATGCTGAGCTTCTGCCTGTGTTTTCCCTGGCTATCCATTTCCCTGTCTGAATCTACTGTCTAATGTGTTCTCTAATAGTATGTGTTTTTCTGAAATAAGAGAGAGTGTGTGTCTGTAGAGAAGAGCACAGCTACATGCCTGCAAGCTTGTCTTTTACTGAGAGACAGAGAGAGAGAGAAAGAAAGAGAGAGAGAGAGGCCAAGAGCTAATGAATACTCTCCATTGGTATTTTTCAAAAATAGATCTTTCTACAGGTAGCCTAACTGCCTAACAGAGTATTATTTTGGCTAACATGCCTATAGGAAGAGATCTCAGTGACTTTGGAAGAGGTGTCTCAAAGGAGCATAGGGGGTTTAATAAAGAGTATGTGTGTCAGCCGCTTATAGTCAATTCTGGAGCGGCTCCGTGAGACAGCTGTCACGACTTCCGCCGAAGTCGGCCCCTCTCCTTGTTTGGGCGGCGTTCGGCGGTCGACGTCACCGGCTTTCTAGCCATCGCCGCTCCATTTTTCATATTTCCATTTGTTTTGTCTTGTTTCCATACACACCTGGTTTTCATTCCCTAATCACACTGCATGTATTTAGGCCTCTGTTCCCCTCCATGTCTTTGTGTGAAATTGTGTTTTTTTTTGTTACGTGGATATTGTCACGCGTCAGACTTTTGTTCATGTTCCCGTGTTTTGGACACGTTTATGTACTTATGTGCTTTCGTTTGGACCGGAATAAAGAGTGCCTACACTCTGCTCTCCTGCACCTGACTTCGCCTCTGTAACAACAGCGTTTTCCACCACCATCAACAAAATACCAGCTGACGGAATTCCTAGTGGAAGAATGGCATCGCATCCCTCCCATAGAGTTCCAGAAGCATGTAGAATCTATGCCACGCTGCATTGAAGCTGTTCTGCCCGGCTTGCGATGGCCCAACGCCTTATTAAGACACTTTGTGTTTCCTTTATTTTGGCAGTTACCTGTACAAGGACTTTTTTTTATTGACGAGAGAAATGTAGCCCGGGGTTGCCCCTCTCCTCCCTTCCTCCTCACCTCCCTTCCGCTCCCTCTCTTTCCTAAGCTCCTCATCCCTCTCTGCCCTCTTCACCCCTTCTCTCCCTTCTCCGATTGATGCGAGAGAAACTCTCTCAAGTGTTACAATCGCTGCCATCTTGTGAACGGTAGAAACAATTACAATTGTTTTAAAAAAGGAGAAAGAGAAAAATATGTGATGGGCTAGATCTGTCTCTCAGCTGTGTTGGCGGATAGATGGTTGAATAGGTAGGTAAGTAGGTAGGTCGATAGATTTGGCAGAAATACATATCCCAAAAACAGTCTTTGGTGAATCGGCTAAAGCCAAGGTGAGTGGAAAATCATGTTAGGTTGTATTTTCAGTGGACTGTCCCTTTAAATAGCCCAATTAAATTTGTGTTACTCTTGAAAACAAAAACAAAGAAGCTTGGCAGAGGAAGGATGTTTTCTTTAAAACCATCTCATTACTCATGAGAGAGAGAAAGAGTGAGCGAGATTGAGAGAGATTGTGAGAGAGGAGTGAGGGAGAGAAGACAGGAACAGACGTTCAGCATCTTTAGTCTTAAGAGTTTGGCATGAGGAAGGACAGAGAGTTTTCTAATCTTGTTAGGGTGGGGTGCACACTCTTCTCCTCTCTGTCTCCTTTCTCCCTCTCTCTTTCTCCTTCCTTTTATCTCTTGTTCTACCCCCCCTCTCTCTCTCTTTCAACCTCTCTCTCTCCCCTTCCATCTCTCTCCCTCAGTCATCCTCTTTCTAATCTTGTTGGGGTGGGGTCTGACCTCCCTCTCTCTCCCTCCTGCTTTTTCCTCCTCTCTCTCTCTCTCTTTATCTCTCTTTCTCTCTCTCTCTCTCTCTCTCTCTCTCTCTCTCTCTCTCTCTCTCTCTCTCTCTCTCTCTCTCTCTCTCTCGCTTGCTGTCTCTCTCTCTGTCTTCCCTCTTGTATTTTCTAATCAGGCATAGAGCCTAGCTAGCAGTCATACTCTAAGGTTGCATCCCAAATGGCACTCTATTCCCTGTGTAGTGCATTACTTTTGACCAAAGCCCTATGGGAATAGGTCACTACATAAGGTATAGGGTGCAATTTGGGACCTATACATTAAATCATATTTCAGTGTGTAATTTTGGCAGGTATTCAGAACCTAGGGCACCTCATCAAGATAATGTAGGCCTGCTGTCTGAGGAGGAATAACACACACACACACACACACACACACACACACACACACACACACACACACACACACACACACACACACACACACACACACACACACACACACACACACACACCTCCACACTCTCCCCTCTCTTAGCTATTCTTTGTGGTTTGAGTGGAACATTTGGATGGAGAGGAAAATTAGGAAAAGAGGGGGAGGGAGGAAGAGAGGAAGTTGAGAACAGGTAGGTGACTAGAGGGTAGCCTAAATGCTATAGAGCAGAACAAGGGAGGACACAGGGTTGAGGAGGGGAAAAGGATGGTAAGAGGTAGGGTTGCACATTTTGGGGACTATTCAGGTGGAAACCTTCCGTGGGAATTAACAGGAATATTTGGGATTTAACGGGAATATATAGGAATTAACGGAAATATATGCAAATTAATATTAATACCATTTAAATGTAGATGTTTTTTTTGCATTGGATTTATTTACCATATCATAAGGAGACAGAAACATAAACCTTTTACCTTATCATAAGTAGACATCGCAAATGATTAAATCCTTCCAATAGAAATAAAAAAAACAATTTAGTTACAAACTTTTAATGAAATGAGTTGACTCTTCACATACAACCCTTGTATTGGTCAGCCTGTTGCGTGCTTTGGTGTGTGTGTTCCCAAACAAGGACCAGAGGCGGCTGATGTTGGGATTTGGAGGATGATGGAGGCAACAGGGGAAAGATCCTCAGATCCACAAAGTCCCTTCCACCAGGTGGCTGATGAGATATGTTGGCATGACTGCCATATTGCATCTCCATCCCAAAGCCCTTGCTTGAAAGTGTACTTCGCCAGACTGCCAAGAACCTTGCCCTCATCCAGGCCAAGGTGACGAGACACAGTAGTGATGACACCATGGGCCTTGTTGATCTCTGCACCAGACAGGATGCTACTTAGGGTCCAACATGTACACAGCGGTGTGTATGGGCTTCAGGCAGAGGTCTTCATGCTTTTTGATGTATTTCAGAACTGCAGTTTCCTCTGCTTGGAGCAACAGTGAAGTGGGCAGGGCAGTATAGATTTATTTTCTTCTGCAAGCAGAGTCTGAACATCAGACAGGATGGCATTGTCTCCCTCAATGGCTCCTACTATAGGTTTCAGGAGTTTCAGGCTGCTTATCACTCTCTCCCAAAATACATCATCCAGGAGGATCCTCTTGATGGGGCGGTCCATATCGTCAGACTGTGATATGGCCATTTCTTGGAGAGACTCCTTCCCCTCCGGGAGACTGTCAAACATGATGATAACACCACCCCAACGGGTGCTGCTGGGCAGCTTCAATGTGGTGCTATTATTCTTATCACTTTGCTTGGTGAGGTAGATTGCTGCTTTAACTTGATGACCCTTCACATACCTAACCATTTCCTTGTTTCTATTGTAGAGTGTATCCATAGTTTTCAGTGCCATGATGTCCTTGAGGAGCAGATTAAATGCATGAGCAGCACAGCCAATGGGTGTGATGTGAGGGTAAGATTCCTCCACTTTAGACCAAGCAGCCTTCATGTTCGCAGCATTGTCTGTCACCAGTGCAAATACTTTCTGTGGTCCAAGGTCATTGATGACTGCCTTCAGCTCATCTGCAATGAAGAGACGGTGTGTCTGTTTTCCCTTGTGTCTGTGCTTTTGTAGAATACTGGTTGAGGGGTGGAGATGATGCCGTTAATTATTCCTTTCCCACGAACAATCGACCACACATCAGAGATGATTGCAATACAGTCTGCTTTCTTTATGATTTGTTTGACCTTCACTTGAACTCTGTTGAACTCTGCATCCAGCAAATGAATATATAAAGCATGTCTGTTTGGAGGGGTGTATGCTGGGGGAAGAACATTCAGAAATCTCTTCCAATACACATTGCCTGTGAGCATCAGAGGTGAACCAGTTGCATACACAGCTCGAGCAAGACATTCATCAGCATTTCTCTGACTACATTGAGTAAAAAAAGCAAAAGATTCCAGGAAGACCATGAGCTGTTGCTAATGATAAGGTGTCGGATTCATCATTTTCACCTCGGATAGAAGTAGAGGGACTTTTGTCAGCGGTTGCTTGTTGTGAGCCTGAGGGAACTTTATGCACTTGGCCAGATGATTCTGCATCTTTGTTGCATTCTTCACATTTGATTTGGCACTCTATTTACCAAGGTACACAACTTTTCCTTCTACATTAGCTGCAGTGAAATGCCTCCACACATCAGATAGTGCCCGTGGAATATTCCTGTGAAGATTAGAAAAAAATGAGTAAAAAAATAAATAAATACAATTCCATGTACTGATAAATAGTTAAGCAGTAAGATTAACAAACTCCTTTGTAAGATAAATGTTTTAAAATGAAACATGTATGGAAACAGGTGAATTAACACTCCTCAGTTAGCAGGCTCATGCAAGCTAAAACCCACATGGTAGCAAAAACTAACTAGCAGAAATTGTTAACAAGTTAGAAATGATTTAAACACACTTTGCTGTAGGTTATTATTTACTAGTTAACAAAAAAAGCATGTATGTCATATAAAATATATTCAACTTACCAGAAAGCATGTAGTCCTTGGCTCAGACAATGTAGTAGTGTGGGCTCAATAGCATCTCATTAGTGTGCAAGATCTTGAGAATCAGCTGTACATGTGATGGACGAGTGCACTGCACATGCACTGTGCATGCAGAAGGTTGCAATTGCATTGCATTGGGGATAGTTTAACCAAAATATACCACAATACTTACAATTTCCTTACATGTGGCCTCCCCCCAAAAAGTTTCACCGTTATATAAGCTAACTTTTTTGATGAATTTAAGCAAAATTCCCCACATTCCCGGGCTTAACTTCCCATGGAAAATTTCCCGGAAAGTTTCTGACCCTTTGCAACCCTAGTTAGAGGAGAGGAGAACAGGTAGATGAATAGGGGGAAGGGGGAAAGGAACACCAGTGTGTTCTTAACAATAAGGAGATCAGATATCACTGTAAATGAAGCAGAACAAAAGACAGAGGGAGAGGGAGGGAGAGAGAGGAAGCGATGGTAAAAGGAGAAGAAGTGTTTGTTGACCATTGGTGTAAAGTGAGACAGTCAGTTTTTATAGGTCTTTGTATTTAAAGTAGGTTTGTTTCGGACAAACACACAGACGTTGTATTTAAAGTAGGTCTCTGGGAAAGAAATCTCAACTGGCAGTAACAGTTTTTTTATTGTTTTCCTGTTATACAGGGTTCCCCTGCCTCTGCTGAACACTTGAGTGTGTGTTATTGGAGTACAGGGGTCCCTCTCTGCATTGAGTGCAGGTGCAGGTGGTTTCAGTGAGACTCCCGTGTGATTCCCCTTTACTTTGAAGAGTGGAGGGGAAGAGAACGGAGAGAGATGGCGTAAAAACAGTGTACTGCTTCTGTTACCACAGAGCATGCCCACGCTTCTGTGGTACGTGTGTACACTCACACAAACACGTTCCCACACTTACGTGTGTGCTAACCACTCGTGTGTTCCCCTTTGTAAACCATTTATCTCTGTCTCATCTGTCTAGATCTGAGTCTATTTCTGAAGCAATTACTTTTTTTTCTATACAGCTGAGTTTAGGTTGGTTGTCATATTTTGCGGCAATTCCTCATTGCTGTACATGATGTGGAGCACGTTCTTCGTACGCTGTAAATGGTTTCACACAAACACCTAAGTGTTAGGATTGCCTCTTTAGTGTTATAGCTTTTTATTAATACCAATCATGAGAAACAGCAGTAGAATATACAATGGCATAGTTTGGTACATTTTTGTAAGGTACAATTTGGTACAATGGTACAATTTGGACATGGCAGTAAGTATTTGGTCAATAACAAAAGTTTATCTCAATACTTTGTTATATATCCTTTGTTGGCAATGACAGAGGTCAAACATTTTCACAAGGTTTTCACACACTGTTGCTGGTATTTTGCTGGTATTTTGGCCCATTCCACCATGCAGATCTCCTCTAGAGCTGTGATGTTTTGGGGCTGTTGCTGGGCAACACGGACTTTCAACTCCCTCCAAAGATATTCTATGGGGTTGAGATTTGGAGACTGGCTAGGCCACTCCAGGACCTTGAAATGCTTCTTACGAAGCCACTCCTTCGTTGCCCGGGCGGTGTGTTTGGGATCATTGTCATGCTGAAAGACCCAGCCACGTTTCATCTTCAATGCCCTTGCTGATGGAAGGAGGTTTTCACTCAAAATCTGACAATACATTGCCCCATTAATTCTTTCCTTTACACGGATCAGTCGTCCTGGTCCCTTTGCAGAAAAACAGCCCCAAAGCATGATGTTTCCACCCCCATGCTTCACAGTAGGTATGGTGTTCTTTGAATGCAACTCAGCATTCTTTGTCCTCCAAACATGACGAGTTGAGTTTTTACCAAAAAGTTCTATTTTGGTTTCATCTGACCATATGACATTCTCCAAATCTTCTTCTGGATCATCCAAATGCTCTCTAGCAAACTTCAGATGGGCCTGGACATGTACTGGCTTAAGCAGGGGGACACGTCTGACACTAAAGGATTTAAGTTCCTGGCGGCGTAGTGTGTTACTGATTGTAGGCTTTGTTAATTTGGTCCCAGCTCTCTGCTGGTCATTACACAGGGTCCCCCCTTGTGATTCTGGGATAATTGCTCACCGTTCTTGTGATCATTTTGAACCCACGGGGTGAGATCTTGCGTGGAGCCCCAGACCAAGGAGATTATCAGTTGTCTTGTATGTCTTCCATTTCCTAATAATTGCTCCCACAGTTGATTTCTTCAAACCAAGCTGCTTACCTATTGCAGATTCAGTCTTCCCAGCCTGGTGCAGGTCTACGATTTTGTTTCTGGTGTCCTTTGACAGCTCTTTGGTCTTGGCCATAGTGGAGTTTGGAGTGTGACTGTTTGAGGTTGTGGACAGGTGTCTTTTATACTGATAACAAGTTCAAACAGGTGCCATTAATACAGGTAACAAGTGGAGGACAGAGGAGCCTCTTTAAGAAGAAGTTACAGGTCTTTGAGAGCCAGAAATCTTGCTTGTTTGTATGTGACCAAATACTTATTTTCCACCATAATTTGCAAATAAATTCATAAAAAATCCTACAATGTGATTTTCTGCATTTTTTCCCTCATTTTGTCTGTCATAGTTGAAGTGTACCTATGATGAAAATTACAGGCCTCTCTCATCATTTTAAGTGGGAGAACTTGCACAATTGGTGGCTGACTAAATACTTTTTTGCCCCACTGTACAGCTGACCCTGATATCCCATCTCTCCCGCCCGACTAGCATCACTACTCTGGATGGTTCGGACGTAGAATATGTGGACAACTATAAATAGCTAGGTGTCTGGTTAGACTGTAAACTCTCCTTCCAGACTCACATTAAGCATCTCCAATCCAAAGTTAAATCTAGAATCGGCTTCCTATTTCGCAGCGAAGCCACCTTCACTCATGCTGCCAAACATACAGTATCCTCGTAAAACTGACTTTCCTACTGATCCTTGGCTTCGGCGATGTCATTTACAAATTAGCCTCCAACACTCTACTCAGCAAATTGGATGCAGTCTATCACAGTGCCATCCGTTTTGTCACCAAAGCCTCAATACTACCCACCACTGCGACCTGTATGCTCTCGTTGGCTTGTCCTCGCTTCATATTCATCGCCAAACCCTCGGGCTCCAGGTCATCTATAAGTTTTTGCTAGGTGTGGCTCCGCCTTATCTCAGCTCACTGGTCACCATAGCAACACCCACCCGTAGCACGCGCTCCAGCAGGTATATTTCACTGGTCGTCACCAAAGCCAACACCTTCTTTGGCCGCCTTTCCTTCCAGTTGTCTGCTGCCAATGATTGGAACGAATTGCAAAAATCATTGAAGTTGGAGACTTTTATCTCTCTCACTAACTTTAAGCCAACCAACTACCTACCTCATATCCATATTTGTTTTAGTTTTTCTGCTCTTTTGCAGACCAGTATTTCTACTTGCACATACTCATCTGCACATATATCACTCCAGTGTAAATTGCTAATTTGTAATTACTTCGCCACTATTGGCCTATTTATTGCCTTTACCTCCTTACTTCATTTGCGCACACTGTATACAGATTTTTCTATTGTGGTATTATTGACTGTACGTTTGTTTATCTCATGTGTAACTCTGTGTTGTTGTTTTTGTCACACTGTTTTGCTTCATCTTGGCCAGGTCCCAGTTGTAAATTAGAACTTGTTCTCAACTGGCCCTAGCAGGGGCCCTTGTAGATGGACCGGTGTTGATTACCTCGAAGCGAGCATAGAATGTGTTTAGCTTGTCTGGGAAAGAGGCATCGGTGTTCACTGCGTAACTAATTTGGCTCTGGTAGTCTGTGATGGTTTGTAGTCCTTGCCACATGCGTATTGCATCCGAGTCGTTGAAATGCGATTCCACTTTGTCCCTGCACTGTCTTTTTGAGTCTTTGATTGATTTCTGGAGGTGGTAGCTGCATTTCCTGATGAACCCTATGTCTGAGTCTGTATACTTGTTGTTGTTATTGTCAGAGGCGACCCGGAACATTTCCCAATCCAAATAATCAAAGTTGTCTTGTAGCCTAGATTCTGATTGGTCAGACCAGCGTTGAACAGATCTTACCACGGGTACTTTCTGCTTTAATTTTTGCCTGGTACAAGCAGAATAGAAGCGTGGTCTGATTTGCTGAGCAGGGGGTGGGGACTTTGAATCCGTTTTCTGTCTTGTAATGGAGAATAACAATGATCCAGCATATTTTTCCCGTGTGTGAGGCAGGAGCTATGTTGGTGGAATTTTCTCAGATTTCCTTTATTAAAGTCCCCGGCCACACAATGAATGCAGCCTCAAGATGTGCTGTCTCCAGTTTGTTTAAAGTCCCGTCTAATTCCTTGAGTGACAGTGTGGTGTCGGCTTAGGGGGGGATGTACACAGCTGTGATACAAAGAGAGGAAAATTCTCTTGGGAGATAATGGGGTCTGCATTTGATCGTAAAGTTTTCCACATTGGGAGAATAAAAAGTCCTAAGGTGTTGTCCATTACTACAGTCACACCATGAGTTGTTGATCATAAAACATATTTTCTTGCTGCAAAGTTCTTTCTTGTCTGCCCGATGTATGGAAAGTTATTTCTTGTCTGCCCGATGTATGGAAGTTCTTTCTTGTCTGCCCGATGTATGGAAGTTATTTCTTGTCTGCCCGATGTATGGAAAGTTCTTTCTTGTCTGCCCGATGTATGGAAAGTTCTTTCTTGTCTGCCCGATGTATGGAAAGTTCTTTCTTGTCTGCCCGATGTATGGAAAGTTATTTCTTGTCTGCCCGATGTATGGAAGTTCTTTCTTGTCTGCCCGATGTATGGAAGTTATTTCTTGTCTGCCCGATGTATGGAAAGTTCTTTCTTGTCTGCCCGATGTATGGAAAGTTCTTTCTTGTCTGCCCGATGTATGGAAAGTTCTTTCTTGTCTGCCCGATGTATGGAAAGTTCTTTCTTGTCTGCCCGATGTATGGAAAGTTCTTTCTTGTCTGCCCGATGTATGGAAAGTTCTTTCTTGTCTGCCCGATGTATGGAAAGTTCTTTCTTGTCTGCCCGATGTATGGAAAGTTCTTTCTTGTCTGCCCGATGTATGGAAGTTCTTTCTTGTCTGCCCGATGTATGGAAGTTATTTCTTGTCTGCCCGATGTATGGAAAGTTCTTTCTTGTCTGCCCGATGTATGGAAAGTTCTTTCTTGTCTGCCCGATGTATGGAAAGTTCTTTCTTGTCTGCCCGATGTATGGAAAATCCTGCAGGCTGTATAGTCAGATCCAGCACGTCCACAGAGAGATTACATTACAGTCTCTGGTATCCCTCTGGTAGGATATTCTCGCACTGAACTTGTCTACTTTATTGACCAGAGACTGTACCTTAGCAAGTAATATACTCATTAACCATGGTGGTATTTCCTCTCTCTCTGAAAAAATAAATAAGCTTTATTGAAATGGAAAATGTTACCACATACATTGCCAAAGCAAACATATAAACAAGTATCAAATCAATTATGACACAGATAATAATAATAATAATAATAATAATAATAATAATAATAATAATAATAGGAAAAATGATAATATTCAATGAGTAATAACAATTAACAGGACAATGCAGGAAGACATGTAAATGTATCTCTCTCAGTTCAATTCAAAGGGCTTTATTGGCATGGGTAACATGTATATGTATACAATGCCAAAGCCAAAGCAAGTGAAATACATAGTAAATGAATGTGGAAAAAAACATCAGAAATTAACAGTAAACTCTCTTGAACTGCACGGTAAGGTCTAGACTTGCTGTACTTGGCACATGTGACAACTAAAGTTTGATTTGATTTGATAAACATCACACTCACAAACGTGTCAAATGAATAGAGAAATGTCAAATGCCATAATATGGCTATGTACATTGTTGTAACAATGTGCAAACAGTTAAAGTACAAAAGGGAAAATAAATCAACATAAATATGGGTTGTATTTACAATGGTGTTTGTTCTTCACTTACTGTCCTTTTCTTGTGACAACAGGTCACAAATATTGCTGTTGTGATGGCACACTGTGGTATTTCACCAAATAAATATGTGAGTTCATCAAAATGGAACATCTGTGTAATCTGAGGGAAATGCGTGTCTTTAATATGGTCATACATTTGGCAGGAGGCTAGGAAGTGCAGCTCAGTTTCCACCTCATTTTGTGGGCAGTGGCCTACGGAAACCTTTCTCAATAGCAAGGCTATGCTTGCCGAGTCTGTACAGTACACAGTCACTCTCTCTCTCCCTCTCGCTCTTTCCCTCTCTCTCTTTTTCTCTTCCTCACTATCCCTCCTCTTTCTTCATCCCTCTCTCTTTTCCTGGCAGTCCGCATCTCTAAGTCTGTCAATGTGAGTGTACAGGCCTGCTGTGTTACAAGCTGTTGGCTGCCAGTTTCACACAAACACACGCACTCACACACGCACTCACACACACACACACACACACACACACACACACACACACACACACACACACACACACACACACACACACACACACACACACATAAACACGCAAACACACGCACACTCACACACACTCACAAATACACACACACGCACTCACATGCACTCACACACACACAAACACACGCACACGCACGCACACGCACGCACTCACACACACGCACGCACTCACACGCACACACGCACACACGCACTCACACACATTCACGCACACACGCACTCAAACACACACGCACACTCACACACACTCACACGCACGCACTCACACGCACACACACACACACACACACACACACACACACACACACACACACACACACACACACACACACACACGCACACGCACTCACACACATTCACACACACACGCACTCAAACACACACACACACATACAAACACACTCACACGCACTCACACACAAACACACGCATACACACTCACATGCACACACACACACACACGCACTCACACACAGGAATGTTTGTTTGTGTGTGTAGGTGAGTGCATGCATAGAAATGTGTGTGTGTATGTGTGTGTGTGCATGCTTGCGTTTATGTGTGTGCATGCATGCTTATGTGTGCCTCTGTGGCCCTTATGCAACAGGCTGAGGGGGCGTGGAGAGCACGATGTTGCCACACTGGCACTGAACTGGACTAACTGAACACCAGATTTCATACATGAGCGAGAGAGAGAGAGCATTAATTACTTTAATTTCAGTTTGTACACCACACACACACACACACACACACACACACACACACACACACACACACACACACACACACACACACACACACACACACACACACACACACACACACACACACACACACACACACACACACACACACACACACACAGCCCAACTACTCTCCAGCTAAGTCTTACAATAACCCAATCGTTGTATACTTTCAGAGTTATAAATACACTCAGCCATGGAAATGTCAGTTTTGCCCACAACCACACACACACATGCACACACACACACACACACGCTCACACTAAACCACACACACACAACCACTTAAAGTTGCCTCCTCTGTGACTCCATTTTTAGAAGTCCCATATGAGGTCTAATTTTAGAACCTAGTTTTGTTAGACAAATATTGTGTGCCTTGGATCAACAACAATTCAAATGTTAATGGTGTCTGTGCGTGTCTTTGTGTGTATCAATTGCAAGCCTGCGTGTGTGTGTGTGTGTGTGTGTGTGTGTGTGTGTGTGTGTGTGTGTGTGTGTGTGTGTGTGTGTGTGTGTGTGTGTGTGTGTGTGTGTGTGTGTGTGTGTGTGTGTGTGTGTGTGTGTGTGTGTGTGTGTGTGTGTGTGTGCGTGTGTGTGTTCATCTCTATGCTAACCCTACCTGTTGCTACTTTATTCAACCTTCTCCGATTGATATTTGACTTGTAAATTAGCTCCTCTGAAGTCTGGTCACTTTGCATGTTCAACGTAACAAGCAATCGAACAAGCAATAGGCCGGCTGACCCGGTTGTGACACGTATGCAAATCAGCCTGTTATTTTTAGAGAGATACAGGGAGAGGCCTGGCTCAGTGAGTGGGGTTTTTCTCTACTGTAATAAAGCAATATGCGTAATGTCATTTAGCAGTCTGTTATTTAGCAGACACTTTCATTGTAACTTAGGCCTCTACATGTTCAGTAGCTTTTGCAAAGAATCTTATGTTATTATGTAAAGCTAGAGTACAGCTAGAGAGAGAGAGAGAGAGAGAGAGAGAGAAAGCTGACGGTAGAAAATGGATGTGTCGTGAGAGAAGAGTGTGTGAGAGTGGTGTTACAAAAGTAGAAAAAGAGAGTGAATTCTGTATACAGAAAGTAGAGAGAGTGGAAAGAGTGGGTGAGAGGAGAGAGGGATGAGGGGGAGAAGAGGAGAGGAGGAGAGCAGGACAAGTTCAACTTCATTTGCATGGGAGATGGGAGAGAGTACCACTCACACCCACGCATGGCACGCTCAGACACACACACACACACACACACACACACACACACACACACACAGACAGAGACAGAGGTTTTGTAACAACTATGTTCTAACTTTTGCAACCATTTCAACAGTAGCCTACTACATCCCTCCCTCTATTATCAACTGTATTTCAACTGCATTTCAACAACATTTACACAGAGTTACAACAAATATGTAATATCTATTGCATGTCTTCTGGCATTGGTAAGACCTTGAGTCAAACTCAGGCCCCTAGTTGTTGAAACGAGTGATCTTTCCATCTATCATCTGCATAGTTAAGATCCTATTGTTGCGTCCTCCAGACAATAGTAAAGTTTGCACTTTGTCATCTAAGCATTTTTTTCTTCTTTTTTTGTTGTTGAATTTTACCCCCTTTTTCTCCCCAATTTCGTGGTATCCAATTATTAGTAGTTACTATCTTGTCTCATCGCTACAACTCCCGTACAACCCAACCAACTGCTTCTTAACACAGCGCGCATCCAACCCGGAAGCCAGCCGCACCAATGTGTCGGAAGAAACACTGTGCACTGCGTCCAGCCCGCCACAGGAGTCGCTGGTGCGCGATGAGACAAGGATATCCCTACCGGCCAAACCCTCCCTAACCTAGGCCAATTGTGCGTCGCCGGACCTCCCAGTCGCGGCCGGCTGCGACAGAGCCTGGGCGCGAACCCAGAGTCTCTGGTGGCACAGCTAGCGCTGCGATGCAGTGCCCTAGACCACTGCGCCACCTGAGAGGCCGTAAGCATTTGTTAAAGCAATGTCGACTGCATTCACATAACCGCTGCACATGTCGGCTTACTCAGAAATGACCTTTAAATGGCACATAGCCGGGGAAAAAAGTGTGACTGGATTGAACCCCAGCCTGTAAGATGTAGATGACTTTGGTCTTGCCGATGGTGACAGTGCTGGTCATTATGGTCTGGCTGGAGCCGGTTGCGACGTCCTGTCCATCCATCACATTATGAAACCTATCGATGCGGAAAAGACAGGATGAGAGAGAGAGAGAGAGAGAGAGAGAGAGAGAGAGAGAGAGAGAGAGAGAGAGAGAGAGAGAGAGAGAGAGAGAGAGAGAGAGAGAGAGAGAGAGAGAGAGAGAGAGAGAGAGAGAGAGAGAGAGAGAGAGAGAGAGAGAGAGAGAGAGGGTGGAAATTCATGAAGAAAGGAACGAGAGGAGGGGAAGAGAAGTGTATCGATCAGGGACAGTGGAATGAAATTTAATGGTGGTCATTTAGAAAGAAGAAGGGAGGAGAGAGAGACAATGTGGCCTAGTTACTCATCCCTCGATCCCTCCCTCTATCTCTCTATCTTTTGTTTTCCCTATCCTCATTGATTTTCTATGAAAAGATAGAATTTCCGCATGCAGATTTCAGACCAGTTACCGAGCCCTCTATCTGTCCTACTCCGTCTATTCCCTACCCTCATTGATATTTTGTGGATTCAGATCGTTTTCTAAAGCAATTAGTCCTTTCTGTAATTCATATCAGTGCATACTGTATTTCATGTGAGGGATCCTCTCTAGAGGGATCCTCTTTATTGGACGCTGTGGTCATCCAATCTCTCTTTGTGTGTTGGTCTGATGGCTTGCAATACCCATCATACCTGGTTGATTGACTTGTTTGTCTGGACGGACTTGATGTAAAACTATTGAGTTTCACATGTAGATTCCAGAACTGGGTTCAAATACTATTTGTTTTCTTTCAAATGCAGTACATAAGCTGCCTTTGCTTGAGCTTTTGTCTGGTGTAATGGAACCAGATAGCCCCAAAAGTGAACCTTGGTATACTCTAGGAGATCACTATAGGATAAGGTAGGCCGTCATTGTAAATAAGAAATTGTTCTTAACTGACTTGCCTAGTTAAATAAAAGAGAGAGAGAGAGAAAAAAAAGGTTGTGGCTGTAGAGATACAGATTCCCAAAAGGCAGTTTGGTGTTAGCGATTGACAGGTGAGGTGACAATACAAGCTCTGCAATGGCCCTACAGAATACAGATAGATATGGCTTGATGGTCTCTGTCGATGGACCCTGAAATATATGACCCCTGCTGTTTTCTTTTAGAGAGATATAAATTATTTTACTCCATGTCTTTAAGTGTCAAGGCCAATGCTAGTGTTTGTGAGGCCAAGGCCAGGAGAGGCGGGAGACAAATCACCTTCTGTCCTCAATTCTGTTGACCTGATTTCAACGCTTGTAAAGGAGCATTGCACCTCTCCTTTATAGGTAGAAACACACACACACACACACGCACGCACGCACACACTCAAACACGTTACTTATTTCAATTGGTCATTGGAAAATGTGTCATGTCTGAATATGTGGAATTCCACGTAAACGGAATGATGCTGAGACTCAATAAAAAAACAGTGATTGCAAAGTGTAACAAACCATACAACTCTAAGGACTACTTTAAACAATTTCCACTGAAAATCGTACAAAAACACTTTTACTTAAAGAACTGTGCAAAACATGTTGGTAACAGAATGACTTTTTCTTATGTGACCTGGTTGTCCCAAAACTCTGCAGAAAGAATGGGATGTCAGCCATGATATGACACCTTGAGTTGTAAAAAAGTATATATATTTAGGTTATTGAAGTACAGTAGGTGAAGTGGATTTACACAGAATGATGGTAAAAGAATGGCATCATGGGTCCCTGATCTGTACTACCCAGAAGTGTTGAATAATTATGAATGTCATTCTCTTTATGGTGATGTATCCTGAATAGGTACACAAAGGTTGAAAAGTGTAATATCATCCTTTGCGTGTTTCAGTATTATTCTTAGAGCCCGACCGATATATTGGTTCACCGAAATGACCGTCCAATATTGGCATTTTAGAAAATATATCGGTATCGGCCGATAATTCCACGATAATTGATATTCAATAGAAAGGATGAAAAAAAGGGTATGTCGTGCTTATCTGAACACGCCATTCTCATGACGTGTCATTATTGAACCAATGTAAGAAATCAACATTTGAAGTATATTTCTTAGACAATTGCTCTCTTGGATGGCAATTTATAAGAACACTGTGTGGAAAATGAAACATTTACATTTTCCCTCTGTTAAACAGTGTATCAACAGATATATCAGTACCGGTAAGTTTTGTCCCCCCCCCCAAAATATTAATCGTATCGGACCCCAAAAAAACGGGCTATAATTAATTTACACGGGCTATTATTCAAATGAAATTAAATAATAAAGGATACTCTAATATGCTCTACTGTACTGTAATGTACTAAACTCTACTGTACAGTACTGAAATGTACTGACCTACTCTACTTTTCTTTACTGTACTGGGCTCTACTGTCATTTACTGTACTGGGCTCTACTGTCATTTACTGTACTGTGCTGTCCAAACATGTGGAACAGACGTCTATGGTTGGTTCAGATTTGAACTGACCAAATTTCCACTACTTTTCAACGTGCGTGGACGTCCGGTGTCGGTCGGTGCTCGGCAGGCGAGGGGGCTGGTTACAGTAAATGGAAAGAGAGGGGGCTCATGGGTAGGTGTCAGTAAGATCCGGGAGAGGTGACATTAACTGGAGAGTGAGAAAGGCAGAGAGAGGGAGGGGTTGTCCAGACTATTTTTAAACTCTTGCTTTGACTACCACTCAACAGAAAGAGAAAGAAAACAGTTATGAGCTGATGTTAGGCGTCAGATCACTGTCTCATCCCGTCATCCTAAATTACCTTCTGTCTTTGTGTGTGTATCTGTATGTTAGGTGACCCAACTGTGGTTTGTGGCTACTATTGTTTTCCATTCTAGCCAATTCAGTTGCAGTCATTTTGTTACAGATTTTTTTGGTCTTTCTGTTACCGATTTGGTAACAGAATGAAGTGTTTTTATCACTTATAAACCAGTGCCTGGGCTTACCTCCGCTGTACCCGCACCCCACCATACCCCTGTCTGCGCATTATGCCCTGAATATATTCTACCATGCCCAGAAACCTGCTCCTCTTATCCTCTGCCCCCAACGCTCTAGGCGACCAGTTTTGATAGCCTTTAGCCGCACCCTCATACTACTCCTTCTCTGTTCCGCGGGTGATGTGGAGGTAAACCCAGGCCCTGCATGTCCCCAGGTACCCTCATTTGTTGACTTCTGTGATCGAAAAAGTCTTGGTTTTATGCATGTCAACATCAGAAGCCTCCTCCCTAAGTTTGTTTTACTCACTGCTTTAGCACACTCTGCTAACCCTGATGTCCTTGCCGTGTCTGAATCCTGGCTCAGGAAGGCCACCAAAAATTCAGAGATTTCCATACCCAACTATAACATCTTCCGTCAAGATAGAACTGCCAAAGGGGGCGGAGTCGCAGTCTACTGCAGAGATAGCCTGCAAAGTAATGTCATACTTTCCAGGTCCATACCCAAACAGTTTGAACTACTAATTTTGAAAATTACTCTCTCCAGAAACAAGTCTCTCACTGTTGCCGCCTGCTACCGACCCCCGTCAGCTCCCAGCTGTGCCCTGGACACCATTTGTGAATTGATCGCCCCCATCTAGCTTCAGAGTTTGTCCTGTTAGGTGACCTAAACTGGGATATGCTTAACACCCCGGCAGTCCTACAATCTAAGCTAGATGCCCTCAATCTCACGCAAATCATCAAGGAACCCACCAGGTACAACCCTAACTCTGTAAACAAGGGCACCCTCATAGACGTCATCCTGACCAACTGGCCCTCCAAATATACCTCCGCTGTCTTCAACCAGGATCTCAGCGATCACTGCCTCATCGCCTGTATCCGCCACGGAGCCGCAGTCAAACGACCACCCCTCATCACTGTCAAACGCTCCCTAAAACACTTCTGTGAGCAGGCCTTTCTAATCGACCTGGCCCGTGTATCCTGGAAGGACATTGACCTCATCCCGTCAGTTGAGGATGCCTGGTCATTCTTTAAAAGTAACTTCCTCACCATTTTGGATAAGCATGCTCCGTTCAAAAAATGCAGAACCAAGAACAGATACAGCCCTTGGTTCACTCCAGACCTGACTGCCCTCGACCAGCACAAAAACATCCTGTGGCGGACTGCAATAGCATTGAATAGCCCCCGTGATATGCAACTGTTCAGGGAAGTCAGGAACCAATACACGCAGTCAGTCAGGAAAGCTAAGGCCAGCTTCTTCAGGCAAAAGTTTGCATCCTGTAGCTCCAACTCCAAAAAGTTCTGGGACACTGTGAAGTCCATGGAGAACAAGAGCACCTCCTCCCAGCTGCCCACTGCACTGAGGCTAGGAAACACGGTCTCCACCGATAAATCCATGATTATCGAAAACTTCAATAAGCACTTCTCAACGGCTGGCCATGCCTTCCGCCTGGCTACTCCAACCTCGGCCAACAGCTCCGCCCCGTAGTTCCTCACCCAAGCCTCTCCAGGTTCTCCTTACCCAAATCCAGATAGCAGATGTTCTGAAAGAGCTGCAAAACCTGGACCCGTACAAATCAGCTGGGCTTGACAATCTGGACCCGCTATTTCTGAAACTATCTGCCGCCATTGTCGCAACCCCTATTACCAGCCTGTTCAACCTCTCTTTCATATCGTCTGAGATCCCCAAGGATTGAAAGCTGCCGCAGTCATCCCCTCTTCAAAGGAGGAGACACCCTGGACC
>NC_068433.1:33196631-33264685 GCF_023373465.1 Oncorhynchus keta | reverse complement strand
AACCGCCATCGATAAAAGACAGTACTGTGCAGCCGTCTTCATCGACCTCGCCAAGGCTTTCGACTCTGTCAATCACCAAATTCTTATCGGCAGACTCAACAGCCTCGGTTTTTCGGATGACTGCCTTGCCTGGTTCACCAATTACTTTGCAGACAGAGTTCAGTGTGTCAAATCAGAGGGCATGCTGTCCGGTCCTCTGGCAGTCTCTATGGGGGTGCCACAGGGTTCAATTCTCGGGCCGACTCTTTTCTCTGTATATATCAATGATGTTGCTCTTGCTGCGGGCGATTCCCTGATCCACCTCTACGCAGACGACACCATTCTATATACTTTCGGCCCGTCATTGGACACTGTGCTATCAAACCTCCAAACGAGCTTCAATGCCATACAGCACTCCTTCCGTGGCCTCCAACTGCTCTTAAACGCGAGTAAAACCAAATGCATGCTTTTCAACCGATCGCTGCCTGCACCCGCATGCCCGACTAGCATCACCACCCTGGTGGCTCCAGGTCATTTACAAGTCCATGCTAGGTAAAGCTCCGCCTTATCTCAGTTCACTGGTCACGATGGCAACACCCATCCGTAGCACGCGCTCCAGCAGGTGTATCTCACTGATCATCCCTAAAGCCAACACCTCATTTGGCCGCCTTTCGTTCCAGTACTCTGCTGCCTGTGACTGGAACGAATTGCAAAATCGCTGAAGTTGGAGACTTTTATCTCCTCACCAACTTCAAACATCAGCTATCCGAGCAGCTAACCGATCGCTGCAGCTGTACATAGTCTATAGGTAAATAGCTCACCCTTTTTCACCTACCTCATTCCCATACTGTTTTTATACTGTTTTTATTTATTTACTTTTCTGCTCTTTTGCACACCAATATCTCTACCTGTACATGCCCATCTGATCATTTATCACTCCAGTGTTAATCTGCAAAATTGTATTATTCGCCTACCTCCTCATGCCTTTTGCACACATTGTATATAGACTGCCCATTTTTTTCTACTGTGTTATTGACTTGCTAATTGTTTACTCCATGTGTAACTCTGTGTTGTCTGTTCACACTGCTATGCTTTATCTTGGCCAGGTCGCAGTTGCAAATGAGAACTTGTTCTCAACTAGCCTACCTGGTTAAATAAAGGTGAAATAAAAAAAATTTAAAAAAAAAATTAAAAAACCAAGTTGTTATGTAAAAACACTGTAACAAATTGGTATGTCTACCTTTACATGTAACTTTATGTGAACTTTCATTATCCCTGAGAGCGCTGTCAGAAATTAGAGTATATCTTAAAGATATGTGGGGTTTTGGTAACAGAATGACACTAGGTAGTTCTTAAACTTACAGAGTGCAAATCATTTCTGCAAAACTAAATATAAATGTTGATATGAGTTGGCAGGGTTACTTCAACACTATTGTTTTTTAAATGTATTTATAATGCCTTTTAAGACTTTTTCTGCTCAATTTCTTTTTCTAAGACCCATTTTCCATTTGTTTGACTAGAAATCAAAGCCCTATTCCTACTTGGATGGACAATGTTTAACATTTTCATATATGCCTTAATAAATAAAAAATATAGACCCTTTTTCATTTGACACCTAATTTGATGTGCTCCTAGTGGTCATGGGGCCTTTTACCTGGAAATGCCCATATGTTAGTAGAAGAATGGGGGAGGAGAGGAGAGATGGAGAGGAGGGGAGAGGTACATTGGTGCGGATAGCTTCCGGGTTAAGCGAGCAGTGTGTCAAGAAGCAGTGCGGCTTGGCGGGTCGTGTTTCGCAGGACGCATGGCTCTCGACCTTTGCCTTTCCTGAGTCCGTACGAGAGTTGCAGCGATAGGACAAGACTGTTAACTACCAATTGAGGAGAAAAGGGGAGAGATTTTTATTTTTTAAATACTGTAATGATAAAATACCTTGATTATGAGAGGGACTGAGTGAGTGAGTAGAGGGGAGGGAGGGAGGATACTAAGGAGTTAACACTGACGGGTGAGGTGAGATAAGGGCCTCCCCCCTCCTGTTGCCACGGAAATCACGTCTCCTGTGGCAATGACACGACTAACAGCGCTCTCAGGGTCGAGGAGGCTGTCGTGACTGAAATGTGTGTGTGTATGTGTTTTATTATGTGTGTGTGTGTGTGTTACAAACCACACCACTATACCGATTGTAAAAGGATATGTGTGTGCATGCGTGTTCGTGTGTGTTTCAGCATGAGTGTGCATATCAGGTCATACCTCTGCACCAGTTAAACTGTATCAGATCTTCATTCACATCCACATCACGCAGCACCCAGGGAGAACTCCTAGATATCTCTCGCTCCCTCCTCCCCTTCCTTCTTCCCTAACTCCCTCTACCTTGCCCTTCTCGGTGATTTCGCTCTCTCTCTTTTTCCAACCCTTTCATTCTATCTCCCTCATTCTCCTCCCACCACATCCGCCCAACCTACATCTAGCATTTTCTTAGCAATAAAGCTGTTGTAGAGCAGGTGTGTGTGTGCATGTGTGAAGTGTGTACGTGCGTGCGTGTGTTCTGCAGTCCTCTCTGGTTTAACAGCCTTTATAGCCGTCTACAGCCATGTCTTTTTGAGCAGTCTAATGTTCATCTACCTTTGGACTTTCAGACTGTGGCTCTGCCACGCACCACACACACGCGCCACAAACACACACACATAGGTTCGCCGATGTGAACATTGCTTAATGCAAATGGCCGGGCAGATTAACACACACGCCCTCCGCCAAACTTCCCCTATATCATTGTATTGTTGTTCTGTCAATCTCTCTCTTTGCCTCTCTCTGTGTTTGTTTGTGGACAAATATGTCCATTGTAATCATTATAAATACCCATATAAAAAGAACAAGGTCTAATTATGTTATACGTATGCTTCAGTGTATTCTCATGTTTGCGTGTGTATGTGTGTGTATGCTCTCTGCGTATCTCTCTTGCTCGGTTTGTCCTCTGCCTATTAATAAAACTACAGCTACATGAGAGGATGTGGTCACCATAGCGCAGTATCCTCCTACGCAAGGTGTTGTGTGAGTGTGTGTTTGTTTTCTCTGAAAAGGACGAATGAATTGTGCCATTTGTAGAATGCCAATGTCAAGTTCTCCACAAACACACACACACCCACACACACACACACACACACACACACACACACACACACACACACACACACACACACACACACACACACACACACACACACACACACACACAGAAACACACACACACAAACATACACACACACACACACACACACACACACACACACACACACACACACACACACACACAGGAGGAGCACACACACGCCTAGGCGCACGCACAAACACACAGTACTTCTAAGTGTGTTAAACCAAAACCTAAAAATGGCACAGGAAACAATCATTTCCTTTTCAGTTGTGAGTGAGGAATATTTTTACTAGGTAAGGTGGACAGAAGGTGAACAGGTGTGTGTGTGTGTGTGTGTGTGTGTGTGTGTGTGTGTGTGTGTGTGTGTGTGTGTGTGTGTGTGTGTGTGTGTGTGTGTGTGTGTGTGTGTGGGCTAACATTGAAGTTCTCTTGTCACCATGGCAACTCGGCGTGCCATCGGATGGTCATGGACCTCTTCACTGTGTGTGTGACTGTGTGTGTGTGTGTGTCTGTGTGTGTGTTTGTCTGTGTCTGTGAAGGGTTAAAGTGATGGTGTATCTGACATTTACAAATGACTGCACCACTCTCTCTTCTCCTTTCTCTTCTTCTCCCTCCCTCTCTCTAGCCCCCTGTTCTCTCTCTGCCACCATCAGCCCGGAGCCTTATAAGGTTCTATGTTAGTATATTGGCTCTGCTGCCCTCTACAGGAGAAGAGGAGTAGGTGCAGGCTTATTCCAAATCAGTTCCCTTTTTTTTCCTTTTTTTTTTCTTCTCACCTTTATTTAACCAGGTAGGCTAGTTGAGTTCTCATTTGCAACTGCGACCTGGCCAAGATAAAGCATAGCAGTTCGACACATACAACAACACAGAGTTACACATGGAATGAACAAAACATAGTCAATAATACAGTAGAAAAAAAAGAAAACAAAGTCTATATACAGTGAGTGAAAGTAAGGTCAAATAAGGGAGTTAAGGCAATAAATAGGCCATGGTGGCAAAGTAATTACAATATGACAATTTAACACTGGAATGGTAGATGTGCAAAAGATGGATGTGCAAGTAGAGATACTGTGGTGCAAAAGGAGCTAAATAAATAAATACTGTATGGGGATTTGGTGGGCTGTATACAGATGGGCTATGAACAGGTGCAGTGATCTGTGAGCTGCTCTGACAGCTGGTTCTTAAAGCTAGTGAGGGAGATGGGAATCTCCAGCTTCAGTGATTTTTGCAGTTCATTCCAGTCAGTGGCAGCAGAGAACTGGAAGGAAAGGCGACCAAAGGAGGAATTGGCTTTGGGGGTGACCAGTGAGATATACCTGCTGGAGCGTGTGCTACGAGTGGGTGCTGCTATGGTGAACAGCGAGCTGAGATAGGGCGTGGCTTTACCTAGCAGAGACTTGTAGATAACCTGTAGCCAGTGGGTTTGGCGACGAGTATGAAGCGAGGGCCAGCCAACGAGAGCGTTTAGAAAAGTGGATCCTGACTTCTAACCTGACCTCTACTTAAGTACACGTTTCACTTAGTCTCCCATTAACATCAATGCATCACTAAGTGAAAATGCTTATTTAAGTGGATTCGCTAAAGAGAGATTATCTTTACGCTGTGCACGAGATAAAGAGAGACAGGGAGATGAAGGGGAGTGAAAGGGGGTAGGTAGTGTGTTATTAAGACAAGGAGAGAGACAGGTGGATTTCCAGATGGAAAGAGAGAGTGATGGAGTGAACGAGAGAGGACATTGACATTATAGAAAGCTATAGGAAGAAGGACAGAAGAAGTGAGAGTGGGAGAGAGAAAAAGTGTGGGGAGGGGGAGAGAAGGCATATCTATTTATTTATAGGGGACAATGCACATTAATCAAGAACAATATTACAATAATGTAACATCCCATGTAAATGTGCCGGGGTTAGCCAAAAGCTAATATGCACCCGTAGTCCCAGGGCAGGTAAGGACAATCACACAGCCACAATACAAATACATTACATCCAATAGAATATAATTAGAACAACAATGTATTCGTTAAGAAAAAAACACTATCATCAACTGTCGTCTTACGTATGAGGAGCCACAGGTAACTCATGTGTACAGGTTTGGATAGATTTTAGTCATGTTTTCAATTTAAATGTAAAAGTACAATAATCAGTGCAGTTTTAGCTCTAACAGAGAAGGCAGATTGACCAAGTTTACTGTGTCGAGAAGGGACAATGCAATCCCCTCTAGTTTACTGTGTCGAGAAGGGACAATGCAATCCCCTCTAGTTTACTGTGTCGAGAAGGGACAATGCAATCCCCTCTAGTTTACTGTGTCGAGAAGGGACAATGCAATCCCCTCTAGTTTACTGCCCTTGATATTCTGGAGGTGCTTTCTTTGAGCATGATATGCCGACATAGCAGTGGAGGATCTTTTTTTATTCTATATATAAAAAATGTTTTATTGAATATCCGAAACATACAATACACTTGCAGTGAAGCCGCTCAACAACTACATCATACCAGTCATCCAACAGACTCCCATTCAACAACTACATCATACCAGTCATCCAACAGACTCCCATTCAGAGCGACACACAGGAGCATCCAGGGTCAATGCCCTGCTCAAGGGCACGTTGACAGATCTACCACCAGGCCAAAAAACATGTACCAAAACCCTCCAAGACCCCCCACCCCACAGTTCCCCCCCAATGCACCAACATCCAAAATAATGAACTTTAGAGAAAAAAGGAAAAGACAGAAGAAAACAGCAAGAATAATACAAATATATTACAAAATGAAATACTTTTAAAGCAAAGGACATCAAGGGCAACTAAAATCATAACAGCAATGCAAATTGTATATTTCTGGGCAGAACTGTAAAAGCGTGTGCGAGCAAGGAGGCCGACAAACCTGACTCGGTTACACCAGCTCTGTCAGGAGGAATGGGATTCACCCAACGTATTGTGGGAAGCTTGTGGAAGGCTACCCAAAATGTTTGACCCAAGTTAAACAATTTCAAGGCAATGCTATCAAATACGAATTGAGTGTATGTACATTTCTGATCCACTGGGAATGTGATGACAGAAATAAAAGATTAAATAAATCATTCCCTCTAGTATTATTCTGACATTTCACATTCTTAAAATAAAGTGGTGATCCTAACTGACCTAAAACAGGGAATTTTTACATGGATTAAATGTCAGGAATTGTGAAAAACTGAGTTTACTTTATGTACTTGGCTGAGGTGTACGTAAACTTCCGACTATATTTTTCAGCTACTTTTGATAGCACTGGAAGAATGCTTTTAGGTTGGTCATTTTTCACCATTGTTTGATCACCAGATTTTAAGCAGGTATCACTGCTGAAGACTTCTAAGCATTGGGGAAGAACCTATATTTGATGGACAGAGATGGTCAGAGAATATTTGTGTGTCTTCGGGAATACAGTCTCTAGACCAAATCATATTTTCTTCTAGAGTTCCCGAAGAAGCTGATAGTACTGTCCACTGCTGACGCTGAGATTTCAGGAATCTGAATATTGGTTTATTATTGTCCATGGGAGTGAGAACTGTGGTCTTGGTTGAACATCCTTGAGCCAGTTCCCTGACAGAGTCAACAAAAAAAATGTTAAAGGTGGTGGATATGAAATTGGAGTCTTGAATTAGAATCCCATTAACCTTTCTTTCAGGATGTTTTTTGGACTTTTCAGCTCCTCTCCCTGTTAGTTTGTTGAGATTTTCCCAAATCACTTTGCCGTTTCGTTTTGCGTCATTGATCAGTCTAAGAACTCTGCTTTTGATTTTGTTTTTATTCCTCACCACCTTATTTCCCAGTGATGTTAATATACGTCTGGCATCATTCTGACCAGACTTCAGTGCTTTTTTCAAGGAAAGATCCCGTTTGCCTCCAGAGGTCCTCATTGATCCATGGTAGGGAGGTTTGACTACTTGACTTATATTGACATTTCCTGGTAAAAGAGGTATTCACTTAGTCAATAGCTGACATAAATGTTCTGTATCCAGACTCTGGGTCTTCATTGCATAACAGATCAGACCAGTCAATTTGACCTATAGCTGCATCGTAGTTACTCTGCTCACTTTTAAAGATGTTTTCTATCATACTGTTGCACATTGATATAGTGAGCTTTCTAACCACAATGTAGCATTATGGTCAGATATGCCAGTTAGTAAGTTAATAGACATAGTTATTCGATCAGGTATGTTAGTGAACAGCAGATCAATTTGAGTCTGGGATGTCTGTGTTTCTTTAGTTGGTCCTTGTATTGTCAGGTTGAAATGGTCTGTGATTCCTGATTTTTTTCCTGTAAATTTTGTTTTCACAGTTTATATTGAAATCGCCCATGAAGATGATATACTTCTTATGATCAAATTTTTTAAGCATGGCATTTAGATGATCATAAAACAAGGTATCAGATGTTAGTGGTCGATATAATCCAATAATTGTGAGAGACATATGAGGGGGAGGAAGACATTCAGCCCCATACTGTACATTCACGGTCATTGACCTGTTTCCATATGATACGATTGCATTTAAAGTTATTTTTCATGTTCATAAGCAATCCACCCCCTCAGCCCTCTCCCCTGTCTCTCCTGAATATGGAATATCCAGGGACATTAAAGGTGGAAAAAGGAGAAGATTTATTCAGCCATGTCTCAGAGAAACAGAAAAGAAATCAAGATTGGAGTCAGTCAATTAATGTTCCACCTGTTCACTCTTAGGAATAATGCTACAAATATTCACATGACCTCCTAATATTCCTTTAGGTTTGGGATGAGGGTCACAGAACATTTTAGTCTGATTAATGGTTTGAAAAAGTTCATGATACAATGTTTTCTGATAGCAGGATTAGGGAGACTGAGTTCCTGTCTCAAAGGCGGGTTTTGTTTGGGACATGTATTAAGAGTTTTCATTAAAATGTGAATATCTGCAGATTCCTCATTCTCTTGAAAAGACATTTCAGTGACAGAGGTTATACTCACATACTAAGAATGTCATTCTCTGAACCTTGGTAATATAGTCTACTCGAATCTAGATGATTTCAATCATTCATGTTCCACCATTCATTAATAATTTCGTTCTGGATGGCAAATTAGGGGGACTTTTCTCCCCTTCTCCTAGGAATAATATCCTCCATATCAGCCTTCTTTTCTGCTGGTGTCCTAACTACAGACTCTGATGGGGAGATTCGTACCCTAGGCTTCTTGGGCATTTGTTGATTACGGATTGTTTGAATAAAGGCCAGCATTGATGTTTGGCCGCTTTTTTAAAATTCCCCAGTGAGTTGCACCGCATTTGGGGTTGCACCGCGTTTGGGGTTGCACCGCGTTTGGGGTTGCACCGCATTTGGGGTTGCACCGCATTTGGGGTTGCACCGCATTTGGGGTTGCACCGCGTTTGGGGTTGCACCGCGTTTGGGGTTGCACCGCGTTTGGGGTTGCACCGCGTTTGGGGTTGCACCGCGTTTGGGGTTGCACCGCATTTGGGGTTGCACCCCGTTTGGGGTTGCACCGCGTTTTCCATTAGGTTATGATTGTCACTGGTCTCAGTAGCCACTTTCCCAGCTTCATTTAGAAAATGTTTCCTCTTATTCTTCTTCTTTTTGCACCTTATGTAATTCCAGTGTAGGAAGACTGTACTCTATCATCTCCTGACCCCCTCTAGAGTGGGATTATGTCTGCTAGTCATGTCTACGTGCAGGTCCGTCATAAAACACTTTGATCCAGTGAGGTCCAATCTTTACAAACCCTGTGATTGGAGTGATGGGGGCTGCTTCAACATATACAAAACAATCTCCGTTGGAGCAGTTTGTAAGTTGACCCTTGAATGTTATCATGCGCCTCATCACCCTCCCCACCACCTTTACATCCAGCTTTTGCCAGAAACTCAGTCACAACACTACCATCTGCTGATTCAGGTAGTTCTTCAATTGTAACTTGAATTGAGTTCTGGTCAGACATGCGTGACTTCAAACTGAAAGGATTATTCTCTTAGAACGCAACATGTTTTCCTCCGACTGTTATTCCCCTGATCAGAAGTGTTGTCCTTGCTTCCTTACTGAGAAGAAATATACGCCAGAGTGCACGTACTCTCTGTACTAACCTCAAGTAGTTTGGATGAATTTCATGTATGAGATGGTGGCAGAGCTCTTCCTCCTTAATGGGGTTGGCTATGGCCTCCTCCTTCTTCAGGATGTCTCTCGCCATGATAAAAAGAGGTAAAACAGTCTCCTTTGTGGCATTTCGTCCCAGATCCTTGCTCCAGGTCTAATTTCCTTGACATCAGTTTCTTCATCGCTGGAGATGGCCACAACTGCAGCAGCCATTTTAATGGTTGTGTTAATGTTTAAATGAATTTGTTTAACATTGAAATGTATCAGCATTATACAGTGAAGATACTTCTTACTCAAGGTTGATGGATGGTTGATCCTCAAATAGATTGGCTGGATTCAGTGTTCTCCAGCAGTTGAAGCTTCTTGGTTGGGCTGAATACTAGACAAAGGAGATGTCAAAACATAACTAAACAAAATATGGATATATCTTTATAGACCTTGGTCAATAAATCCCACCAAAACACTATTTAAAAAAAATGTTTTTATTAAAGGGCATCCAATAATTCACCTGCCCACAATTTTCCAGAGAGAAAGGGGGAGATAGCGAGAGAAGCCAGCAGAACAGCCTACCCAGACCCCAACACAACAATGGGATAGACAACCCACCAACCCAACAGACACCCTCCCTCCTAATAGCCCCCCTGTCAGCTCCTCTGATTGTTCTCTTGACAACCCACACACATCCACTGAGGACACACAAAAGCCAGAGATTGTGCTCCTCGTTGACTCAAATGGCAAATATATTTTTCCAAACACCAAATAGCTAAGCTCTGGTGCTCGAACACTAGACATGCCCTGGAGCTGTTGTCAGAGGACAGACTAGGGTCCTCCAGCCCCATAATTCACACGGACACAAATGACCTGAGGGCCCGGCAGGAAAACGTGGCCACAGCACTCAAGGGAGTGATTGAAAAAGCTTTTTACGCTTTCCCCAACACACAAGTGGTCTTCACCCTGATACCACAAAAAGACTTTCACCCTGCCACCATACAGCAGGTGAATACAAGCATTTCGCGAGACTGTGACTCAAAACCTAATGTCTACCTGGCCCACCACTCCACCCTGGACTTTAACATCCTTTATGACCAGGTCCACCTCTACAAGGCAGTCATCCCAACTTTTGCCAGGACCCTGAAGGACATCACCCTGAACAGTAGCCCCAGATCCTCACACAGGAGCAACGGACACCCCGCCCAGACCAGCGAGACACCCTCCCCGACCTGCAAGACCCCTCCTGAAAGACCTGCACTGAGAGAACCCATGCCAAGAGGATCTACACCCAGACCACAGCATCACAAGCCACACCCCAACCAGCTAAGACCACCCCAAGCAAACCCTTGCCACACTCTATATAGGCCCCCCCATATCTGCCCACCCCATGCTCCGTGCCCCTGCAGCAAGAACCTCAACATGACAGCAGGGCATATGCCCAGGCAGTGAGCAGAGCAACAGGCCCAATCCCCACTATTACACCTGCCCATCCCCCATCCTGCAACCTAAGAGGTACGTAATCAGATGCTCAACATGCTCTGCTCACAGCTACTATGATGGTCCGGGCCTAAACCACACAAAAACAACACTAGACACTATGGAACACAAAGCTTTTACTATCCCATCCTGGAATATACAAGGTCTGAGGTCATCTGCCTTTGGCCTAAAGAGCAGGAATCCAGACTTCGTCAAATACATTTCATGTACATTGTCATCCTACAAGAAACATGGTATAAAGGAGATGGACCCACTGGTTGACGTCTAGGTTACAGAGAGCTGGTAGTCCCATCCACCAAACTACCAGGTGTGAAACAGGGAAGAGACTCAGGGGGTATGCTAATTTGGTATAGAGCAGACCTAACCCACTCTATTAAACTAGTCAAAACAGGAACATTTTACATCTGGCTAGAAATGAATAAGGAAATTATCTCAACAGAAAAAAATGTCTTCATCTGTGCTACCTATAACGATATACATTTAATATCCGCTACCTATAACAATGACAGCTTCTCCATCCTAGAGGGGGAGATCAATTGCTGTGGCGACCTAAATGCTAGAACTTGTCGCGAACCTGACACCCTCAGCACTTCCTCCGAAGTCGGTCCCTCTCCTTGTTCGGGCGACGTTCGGCGTCACCGGTCTTCTAGCCATCGCCGATCCACCTTTCATTTTCCATTTGTTTTGTCTTGTCTTCCCACACACCTGGTTTCAATTCCATCACTTGCATGTCGTATATTTAACCCTCTGATCCCCACATGTCTTTGTCCAGTAATGTTTTTTGTAAGTGCTTGTGCACGTTATGTCTGGGGTTTTTGTCCCATTGGATATATTGTTCTTGTTCACGGTGATTTTATTCATTAAACTGCGCCATTGTAACATAGTCTTTGCTCTCCTGTGCCTGACTTCTCTACCTCCAGTACGCACGCCTTACACAGGGGATAAACACCTACCTGGGGGTGAAAACATTCCCTCCCCCATATGCCCCCCTAGACACAACTACGACAACATAACCAGGAAAAACGAGTCACAACTCCTGCAGCTCTGTCGGACGCTGAGTATGTACATAGTCAATGGTAGGCTTCGAGGGGACTCCTATAGTAGGTACACCTATAGCTCATCTCTTGGCAGTGTTACTGTAGACTACTTTATCACTGACTTCAACCCAGAGTCTCTTAGAACGTTCACAGTCAGTCCTATCAGATCACAGAAAAATCTCACTCTACTTGAACAGAGCTTTGCTCAATCATGAGGCATCAAATCTAAAGGAGCTGAATAATATTAAGACATGCTATAGATGGAAGGAGAGTCGTGTGGAAATCTACAAATCCCTTCTAGATAATTTTCTGGACAAAATTTTTCACTGTAGTAGTGAAGGTGTAAACCTGGCAGTAGATAACCTAAACACTATAGTTGACCTCTTAGCTTCCCTATCAAATCTAAAACATGTCAAGCAGATAACCTAAGAAATGAACAACAATGACAAATGGTTTGATGAAGAATGCAACAACCTAACATAGAAATTGAGAAACCTATCCAACCAAAAATATAGAGACCCAGAAAAGCTGAGCCTATGGCTTCACTATGGTGAATCACTAAAACAATACAGAAATACACTATCGTTCAAAGGTTTGGGGTCACTTAGAAATGTTCTTGTTTTTTAAAGAAAATACATTTTTTTGTCCATTAAAATAACATCAAATTGATCAGAAATACAGTGTAGACTGTGTAGACTGACTATTGTAGCTGGAAATATGGATGTATGTAGATATGGAATATCTACATTGGCATACAGAGGCCCATTATCAGCAACCATCACTCCTGTGTTCCAATGGCACATTGTGTTAGCTAAAAGGCTAATTGATCATTTGAAAACCCTTTTGCAATTATGTTAGCACAGCTGAAAACTGTTGTTCTGATTAAAGAAGTAATAAAACTGGCCTTCTTTAGACTAGTTGAGTATCTGGAGCATAAAGCATTTGTGGGTTCGATTACAGGCTCAAAATGGCCAGAAACAAATAACTTTCTTCTGAAACTCATCAGTCTATTCTTGTTCTGAGAAATGAAGGCTATTCCATGTGAGAAATTGCCAAGAAACTGAAGATCTCGTACAACGCTTGTGTACTACTTCCTTCACAGAACAGCGCAAACTGGCCCTAACCAGAATAGAAAGAGGAGTGGGAGGCCCCGGTTCACAACTGAGCAAGAGGACAAGTACATTAGAGTGTCTAGTTTGAGAAACAGACACCTCACAAGTCTTCAACTGGCAGCTTCATTAAATATTCCCCGTAAAACACCAGTCTCAATGTCAACAGTGAAGAGGCGACTCTGGGATGCTGGCCTTCTAGGCAGAGTTGCAAATAAAAAGCCGTATCTTAGACTGGCCAATGAAAAGAAAAGATTAAGATGGGCAAAAGAACACAGACACTGGACAGAGATATGTTTTTTTCTTTGCAACTCTGTCTAGAAGGTCAGCATCCTGGAGTCGCCTCTTCACTGTTGACGTTGAAACTAGTGTTTTGCGGGTACTGACTGACTGGCAAGATCTAACTGACACACTTTACATTTATATTGCGTTTATATTTTTTGATCAGTGTAATATCTAACAGAGACAAGATGGGTGTGTGTGTTCCCATCTACAGTATCCAGTCTAACAGGTCCTACCTGTTCTATTCTTAGCTCAGGTTTCCCCTCCCACTTCCTACCTGAATACACACCCTAAAGAGGAAGGTGTGTGTGTGAGAAAGAGAGAGAGAGAGAGAGAGAGAATCAAAAGTGTTTGGCAAAGAAAAGAGGTGAACGGGTTGAGATTAAAGAAGGAGAGAGGAAGTGAAAAGGAGGAGGGTAGATGATCTTGCATGGCATCCTGGTAAAGGTGTATCCTCTTACACACCTGAGAGGGAGTGCCTTAATCCTAAAGCCCGGAGCAAAAGAGGGAGGATGTAGAAACATTTTTGTTGGATCAGCAGTTAACACAGAGATAATCACCACAACGTTAGACTGTTCAGTCACCAGAGAGAGAGAGAGAGAACACCGAAGAAGAAAGTGAAGCATTAAAAAGCAGAGAGGACTTCAGTAGTCTTGTTTAGGATCTTGAGAGAGAGGGAGATTGACAGAAAGAGACGAAACAGAGAGAGTGAGACAGAGACAGGCGGAGATTCTGTTGTCCTGGTTCCCAGAAAAGTAAAGTGGAAAGTAGTGTCTCCCTATTGTAGTTAACAGGCTACCTGCAAGTGAAGACATCAATGTGCGACAGACAGACCAACAGACACACTGTACAGAGAGGCAGACAGACAGAGAGCCATCATGCCCAGGTGCTGTCCTAGCAGTGTGTGTTGTCTGGCCCCCCTGCTGTTCCACTGTGAGGTGGGGGCAGGACATGGGGACGAAAGCCAACTCAGTCACGGAGACGAACTGGAGACCAGCTACACAGAGAAACCACATGGCTACAAGATAGAGGTATATGTGTGTGTGTGTGTGTGTGTGTGTGTGTGTGTGTGTGTGTGTGTGTGTGTGTGTGTGTGTGTGTGTGTGTGTGTGTGTGTGTGTGTGTGTGTGTGTGTGTGTGTGTGTGTGTGTGTGTGTGTGTGTGTGTCCCACTAACAGAGCCCACATGGTTAGATAGGGTTTAATTGGTAGTAAATGTGATTTGTCCTACTTTAATGACTAGACTCGTCTGTCTGTCTGACAAGATCTAACTGACAGAGTATGGACTGAGAAAGAGAGAGGAGGAGAGGAGAAAGGGATGAATGGGTGACTAAGGACTGACAGAGTCTAGAGGAGAGGTTGAGGTAGGGTGAGATAGTTTCGTTTGGTTGTCTATGAGTTACCAGCCTCAAGGGTTGATCTTACACCTCACCTTGTTTACCTACCAGTAAATTATCTGCCTTTGTTTTCTTTCTCCCTCATTTCTTCTACATCAGTTTTAGGTTTATTTGATGCAGTCGGCGTTGTTGTTTTCATTTTTATTTTACCTTAATTTAACTAGGCAAGTCGGTTAAGAACAAATTCTTATTTTCAATGACGGCCTAGGAACAGTGGGTTAACTGCCAGAACGACAGATTTGTACCTTATCAGCTTGGGGATTCGATCTTGCAACCTTTCGGTTACTTGTCCAATGCTCGAACCACGAGGCTACACTGCCGCCCCATGAGCGGCTCGGTTACATTTACATTACATTTAAGTCATTTAGCAGACGCTCTTATCCAGAGCGACTTACAAATTGGTGCATTCACCTTATGACATCCAGTGGAACAGCCACTTTACAATAGTGCATCTAAATCTTTTAAGGGGGGGGGGGTGAGAAGGATTACTTTATCCTATCCTAGGTATTCCTTAAAGAGGTGGGGTTTCAGGTGTCTCCGGAGGTGGTGATTGACTCCGCTGTCCTGGCGTCGTGAGGGGTTTGTTCCACCATTGGGGGCCAGAGCAGCGAACAGTTTTGACTGGGCTGAGCGGGAACTGTACTTCCTCAGTGGTAGGGAGGCGAGCAGGCCAGAGGTGGATGAACGCAGTGCCCTTGTTTGGGTGTAGGGCCTGATCAGAGCCTGGAGGTACTGAGGTGCCGTTCCCCTCACAGCTCCGTAGGCAAGCACCATGGTCTTGTAGCGGATGCGAGCTTCAACTGGAAGCCAGTGGAGAGAGCGGAGGAGCGGGGTGACGTGAGAGAACTTGGGAAGGTTGAACACCAGACGGGCTGCGGCGTTCTGGATGAGTTGTAGGGGTTTAATGGCACAGGCAGGGAGCCCAGCCAACAGCGAGTTGCAGTAATCCAGACGGGAGATGACAAGTGCCTGGATTAGGACCTGCGCCACTTCCTGTGTGAGGCAGAGTCGTACTCTGCGGATGTTGTAGAGCATGAACCTACAGGAACGGGCCACCGCCTTGATGTTAGTTGAGAACGACAGGGTGTTGTCCAGGATCACGCCAAGGTTCTTAGCGGTTGACTGATATCATGAGCGGAAATGACATAATATTGTTTTACCCAGTTTCATATTGCTCATTCAATGACTGCATCAATTGCCTGAATTCTTACACTGCTCTATGACTCACCACATATTTCAGTCTGAGACTGCCATCATTGAAGTCGTTTGTGGTGACGTCAAAATGAGGGGTGTTATACAAAACAAAGTCATGATCTATTGGATCATCTCTAACCAATCAGAGTAGCGAAGCCAATGACAAACGTTCAAATCTCGGCTTTTACCCACTTGTGTTCTGGCTCTGGCCCAACCTGGGACCAATGAGAGTGGTTAGAATGTTTTTCTGTTCTAGAGAAACGTCACACACACACACACACACACACACACACACACACACACACACACACACACACACACACACACACACACACACACACACACACACACACACACACACACACACACACACAGACACACACACACACACAGGAAGATAATAAGATTTGTGTGATGACCCTACTACACACAAATACAGCTACAGCTGTACACACACACACACACATACAGACACATACAAACTCTGGGAATCAGATTGTGTATGCCTTGATATAGCAATGCATTTGATTTATTGCTGCAACAGAGGTACTTATCTCTCTTATTACTCTCACTTCTACTGAGAGAGAGGAAGATAAATAACATGAGAGGATGGTGAGAGGATGCTCCTTAGTATACAGCATAGAACTGGGAGAAATAGACACAAAGAGGAAGTGTTCTGTGCCTTACCACTCCTTCTAGCCGTTGTCAACAAGGAGACTAGACACGTTTGTCTAGTCTGTGTCTGTATACATTTTTAATATACTATCCCTCTCCTTTTCCCTCTCTCTTCTCTTTGTCTCTCTCTCTCTCTCTCTCGCTTTCTTTTTCCCAGTCTTGCCATCTCTCTCCAACACACACACACATATAGGTCATTCCCTCGTATGCATGCCCAGACTCCGATGAGCCAAACACTTTTATCAGGGGATCATTGTTGAAAAGATTAGAGAGAGTTAAGCCCTATGAAGGACACCGCAATTGTTTAAAGGGGAATGGAAACACGTCAGGAAGTAAAGCTGAGCAAAGCGATGTATTCAATCCACTAATACTAAATGTACTGGTAACTAAATGCACTAATACTACATGTACTGGTAACATATATATTATATATATTTGAAGCATTATGATCTCGATCGTTTATTAGAGGTATGGATAGCGCCATCTTGAATTGGTAAGAGTGAGCAATGAATGATGTAAATGTGATATTTTAGTTTTTCATTTGTAAGAAATTTAACAAACATTTCTTGAAACCTGTTTTTATCAAGGCACAAGGCGAGACGCAAATGCAGACACAGGAGGCAGATGGGTGGAGTCTTACCATGTTTATTAATCCAAAGGGGTAGGCAAGAGAATGGTCGTGGACAGGCAAAACCAGATCAAGAGTCCAGGAGGTACAGAGTGGCATACAGGCTCGTGGTCAAGGCAGGCAGAATGGTCAGGCAAGCAGGTACAAAGTCCAGAAACAGACAAGGGTCAAAACCAGGAGGACTAGAAAAAGGAGAATGCAAAAAGCAGAAGAACGGGAAAAGTGCTGGTTGACTTGGAAATATACAAGATGAACTGGCACAGAGAGACAGGAAACACTGGGATAAATACACTTGGGGAAATAAGCGACACCTGGAGGGGGTGGAGACAATCACAAGGACAGGTGACACAGATCAGATCATGGAGCACTCGAAAGGGGAGAGTCTCGTGGCAGAACTGGGAAGAGTGTTCCGGGCATACTCCACCCAGACCATTTGACGGCTCCAGGTAGTGGGGTTAGTTGAGACCAGGCACCTTAAGGTGGTCTCCAGGTCTTGGTTGGCTCGCTCCGACTGACCGTTAGTTTGGCAATGGAATCCGGATGACAGGCTGGCCGACGACCCAATATGGTTGCAGAATGCCTTCCAGAACTGAGACAAGAACTGAGGACACCGATCGGAGACCATGTCTACTGGGAGTCCATGGATCTGGAAGAGATGCTGCACCATAATATGGGCTGTCTCCTTGGCAGAAGGTAGTTTGGGAGAGGGATGAAATGGGCGGCCTTGGAGAACCGGTCGATGACAGTCTTGCCATCAGACGGAGGGAGCACAGTGACAAAGTCCAGAGATATATGAGACTAGGGACGCTGAGGAACCGGTAGTGGCTGCAAGAGGCCAGAAGGAGCTTGCCGGGAGTCTTGTTTTGAGCACACACAGTTGTCGTGTCTTTGGCTATGCCGGATTAAGTGATATGAGATGCTATTCTATAAAAATAATTTCTACGTAATTAATATTACCTGATTGAGCTAATCATGTAAATGTAATTAACTAGGGCACCACTAAATAATATTTATAGAGCTGTTATCTTCCGAATAAACTCTTAAAGACCTAGTAATATTTTACACCAATAGCAGTCCATATTAATCGTCATCTTAATTCAGTCTGATCTGAAAGTTGTAAATTCTTGGTTATCTGCACGAACCCTGGCTAACAATTTGAATCAGCAATACAACATTGGGTTTAATCATTTATTTACTAAATACCTAACTAATCAAACAGAATCACACATAAACATAATTAAATCATAACTTGATTACAAATTACGTCATAAAGGAAAACGTCCCTAGCGGGAGGAACAAATATGACAGCTTGTTACACAAAAGAAAAGGGGCTGGGTTTGAGTGAAAGAGCGGGAAGACTGAGGAACAAAGTGAAGAAGCTGTACTATCGTAAATACAGTATCTTATGCATTCTAAATTACCGCCCATTTGGAAAATAAAAATTCAATAAATATTTACTCTTCGGTAGGTTGGTGGTAGATGGAAGGCTGTGTTGCCCAACCGAGTCCTTTGAAGAATGTCTCTGCTGGTAAATTGGAAACATTGTAGTAACGTCGTTGTGTGGTAGACGGAATACTCTGTCTGTTCATTCCTAACCCTCGGTTGCGTCTGCTGTTGCTAACTCAACGGCTAGGAGGTATCACTTCTGTAGTGAATAAGAGTTTATACCATTCGCAACCAAAGCTCACGCTGATGTTGGCGTCATTCTGTAGTTATTATCTGAAGCATTCTGACATAGGACCGTCGTCCTCACGTCCTCGGAACAGGAGGTTACATTGTCGTCAAGGGCCTATATAGGAAGGAAGAGGAGGGTGTGTTTGATTTTTTTTATAGCCCATGTCCCTTCACAGGGGCGGGCCACTGATTGAGCAGAGCCCTATCTTATGAAAACCCAAATCTCACATTTTAGAAGCTAAAATCACATTTCATCCCATCATGAATAATTTCATATTCAAACATTTAAATTGAACAACAATTCCATGTGAATCCGATAACTCTGATGCGTAGACTTTCCACTGTAGAGTTTGTCATCTTATCATTGATGAGAATGTCTCAGGTGACAACTGAACTGACATCATATTCATTAAGTACCACTGCATATATTCAATTGGTCGCATTACCAGAATATAGTTCATTTCCCCCCACCTTCTGATGTTCCCAGAATCTCCGGGACCGGACTGGGTTAGGGACAAACAGCCGGTTAGCCGGGCCCCCTTCAGGTCCAGGTTGGGAGCGTTGCGCCTCGCAAACCAGGTTCTCAATACCCCAATCCACAGTGGCAGCAAGGCCTGAGGTAGGGAGAATGGTTTCGGAAGTCGAGGGTGTGGCAGAGGAGCTGTATAGGCGGGAGAGAGCATCAGGCTTCACATTTTTAGACCCAGGACGGTAGGAAATGGTCAAGTTGCATCTGGTAAACAGGAGGGCCCACCGGGCCTGCCTTGAGTTAGGGCGCTTGGCTTAATGGAAATATTCCACGTTTTTATGGTCGGTCCAGACCAGGAATGGCTGGTCTGCTCCTTCCAGCCAGTGCCTCCACTCTCAGTTGCCAACATCATAGTTCCTCTCAGCAGGATTGAGACGATAGGACAGGAAGGCACAGGGATGAAGCTTCTGGTTCTGGGCAGATCGTTGGGACAGGATGATCCCCACGCCAAAATCCAAAGCATCCACTTCCACCACAAATTGACACGAGGGGTCCGGATGGATGAGGATGGGTGCTGTTGTGAAATGATGCTTCAGGTCTACAAAGGCTTTGTCGACAGCAGAGTCCATTTGAATGGTACCTTGGGGGAGGTGAGTGCCGAGAGGGGGGCTGCCAGGGTGCTGTAATCCCGAATGAAACGCCGGTAGAAGCTTGCAAACCCAAGAAACCGTTGAAACTGCACCCTGGACATTGGTTGAGGCCAATCCACCACTGCTTTCACCTTTCCAGGATCCATCTGAACATTGCCTTCAGCAATGGCATATCTCAGAAAGGTGATAGAACTCACACTTCTCGGCTTTCAAGAACAATTGGTTCACCAGGAGGCGCTGAAGGACCTGTCTGACATGGAGTACATGTTCTTGGGCAGATCGGGGAAAAAAACAGGATGTTGTCCAGGTAGACGAACACAAACCGGTTTAGCATGTCCCGAAGCACATCATTGACCAAAGCCTGGAAGACTTAACACCCTGATTTGCTTCACAATAGCCTTTAACCCATGGTCGGGGCATTCCGTCAAGGAACTGAGCCCTTCCAAAGGGCCCTGTAGAAACTCCTGATGTCTCCCAATGGTGGCTCCCTGCAGGGAGATAGCTTGGCGGAGCTGATCCAAGTCTGCTTGTAGATTGATCAAGAAGAAAAAAAACTTAATCAATTTTAGAATAAGACTGTAACGTAACAAAATGTAGAAACAGTCAAGGGGTCTGAATACTTTTTGAACGCACTGTAGGTAGAAGTAATGGGAATCCTAGTAACCACCAAGTAGCTCAGATTGTCACTGGTCATTTCCCCTTTCTTGCATGCTTTTAATTTGTTCCCATTCGGACTCTTTATGTATTAGACTATAGGCCTAATCTAATGTATGTAAGAAGAAATGTAAGTTGTGAAAGCCAATTATTGTTATCATATGCCTTATTCATATAATATGATGAAATTCCCGTACAATTTTGATACCAATATCCCTGAGATTAATGTTGTATAATGTCATGATATAACTTTTTTTCAGGTTTGAATGAGACAATGTATTCCCCTAACCTTATTCTTTCAATATAGTTATTGTTGTATGAATATTATATTACAAATGTAAGAGTTTCTAATATGTTTTTTTTATGCCAGTCAAAAGTTTGGACACACCTACTCATTCCAGGGTTTTTCTTTATTTTTACTATTTTCTACATTGTAGATTAATAGTGAAGACATCACTATTAAATAACACATATGGAATTATGTAGTAACCAAAAAAGTGTTAAACAAATCAAAATATATTGTAGATGTTAGATTCTTCAAAGTAGCCACCTTTTGCCTTGATGACAGCTTTGCACACTCTTGGTATTCTCTCAACCAGCTTCATGAGGTAGTCACTTGGAATGCATTTCAATTAACAGGTGTGCCTTGTTGAAAGTTAAATACTTGTTGAAAGTTAATTACAAGTCCAACGCTCTAACCACTAGGCTACGCTGCCGCCCCACTCGAATAGAAACATAGTTCACACCCCAGATGTTGATGCCAACAGTCGCTGTAATCCCATTAGTTTTCATTGCAGCCTCGTTTGAATGCAGCGGTTGCGCTCATTTGTACTGAATGGGGTTAGTCAACAGTAGCTGACTAACTAACATTAGCCAGCTGGCTGGCTAGCTTTATTGGTGATGAGACATGAGTATGAAATTGTAATTCTGATTAATGTTTTAGGGACTCCTGAGAAACCAGGAAATCAGGCTCTCATCTTGTGAAACAGTGGATGTAATGAGTCTAGCTAGCTTAAGCATTTACTGCAAATTGAATGTACAATTTTGTACGCTTGCCTTGCTGTTATTTCTCATGCAATGCAGTTCAAGTAACATAGGTAGCTAACTATTTTCTTGCTTATTGTGTATTGGAGGATAAACCTATCTGTATGCCTATGGATGTGTAGCTAGCTCTGCAGCCGATCTGTGTATGGACCCTAAAACGTTTGGTATAAATATTAGTTCAGAACCTACCTATGAAGCTCAGCTATCATCTTCGGAAAAATCGTTCGCAAGGAGATTCCTGCAAAAATATTATTTGAAGATAACTGGCCAGTTATAGCCAGTTGTATCATCTTCAAAACAGTCTATGGATTGAGTAGAATATGTTCACTGATCATGTACTCTACCTTGGCAAATAAAGGTGCAGTTCAGGTATGAATGTCTGCGAGATTATTTTTCAGTCATATCCAATACCAGGAGTATCAAATTCCAGTCTTTCAATGATGCTGTGTCTGCATGTATGTATTACAATTATACACTTCAACAGTGTTTACCACTCCTGCTCCTGGGACATCAATGGTTACTTTGCAATAGACTAGAGACATGATTTAACTAGTTAAAGGCTGATTTGTAATTCATATATACAGAAATAGAATTTAAAGAACTGTACACTACACTTCCTATGCATCATGTAAATACTCTAAAACCGGTTCATCTCAACATTTTATTTATATTTATTTAACCTTCATTTAACTTGATTTAATATCTAATTTCCTTAATCTGCATTGATCTGATAAACACAGGACAGGTGTAGTATTTCATCAAACGAGAGACTTAATTTCAACCAGTAGAGAATGTGAAATGATGTATTGAAAGAAGTACATTTCCCAAGTGTTATAAATACATAATACATGCAATATCAATATTATAATTGTAATATCATATTATAAATACAAGTTCAAACTGTACTTCAATGCACATCTGGTGTGCATTATAAAAGCAGAGGAAGAAATAGGAGGTAGTGAGAGGTTTAAAAGACAGAAAGGGAAAGAGGTAAGAACAGAGGAGCAGGGAAGACAGCATATGATTAATGAATCACAGTGCTACCCTAATATTCTCTCAGTTCATCCCAATTACATAATAGTGTCTCTAGTGGTGCCTCCTAACCAGCCTTTGGTTATCTTAAGAGCGGGTGAGTGGAGATGACTGGACTGGGGGTTGGCATCCTCTCTAACATCAAAACATACCTGCAGACGAGAGACAGATGGAGAGAGAGAGATATCATTTTCAAGCCTTGTGTTTTTTTTTATTCTAACACTGTCAGTCATCATAATCATCAGGAGGTGAAACGCAAAACTGACCTTGGATCATTAACTCTGGGACTACTACACCTCTATCTGTATTTCAATGTAAAGCATCTCTTTAATAATGCTTCTTGTTGACCTGACCAAGTGACCTCTCACCTCTGATCTTGCCGTGCCCTCTATGTAGGCAGTTAAGGGGTGCGGGAGGGGTTCACCGACACAGCTGATATAACCTAGAGCACATATGTCAGAGTCAAGGCCCGCGGGCCACATCCGGCCCGCGAGAAGGTTTTTACGGCCCCTGGGATGATCTTGATTTATTATTAGAACCGGCCCGCAGACCGCAGCAAGCCGGCAGCCCGCAGATCTTTTACACGCACCAATACTACATTTCCCACAATGCAACGGTGACGCACCGAGCAGTAGGCTGCTTCATTTCAATATTTATTGGCACAGCAGTTGTCAGCATCACAGTAAAATTAACTTTCAGATACCCATCAAAAATGGCAAAACGGAAGGTGGACACTGAGAACCGGGGTTTCAAACAAGGTGGGAGTCGGAGTATTTGTTCACGGAGGTAGCTGGAAAACCTGTGTGTCTTCTGTGTGGAGAAAGTGTGGCGGTACTGAAAGAGTATAATCTGAGACGACATTATGAAACGAAACACGCGGACAAAAACAAGAATATGGACATGGAACAAAGGCTACAAAAGGCAGAGGAATTAAAACGAGGCCTCAAATCTCGACAGGCTCTGTTCAAAAAGCCAAATCACAAGGCCAGGCTGCTGTCAAGGCCAGTTTTATTTTGGCAGAAGAGATCGCTAAATCAGCCCGGCCATTTACGGAGGGGATTTCATCAAAAACTGCATGATTAAAGTTTGTGACGAAGTTTGCCCAGAAAAAAGGCAACTCTTTTTAAATGTGAGTCTGAGCAGAAACACCATTGCCGAGAGAGTAGACCAGTTGTCCATCAATCTAAAAGAGCAGCTTGTGAAAAAGGGAAAAGATTTCATTGCATATTCCTTGGCTGTGGATGAGAGCACCGACATTTCTGACATTGCCCAGTTGTCAATTTTCATCCGCGGAGTGGACTCCAGCCTAAGCGTGACAGAGGAGTTTTTGGCTTTACGTCCTATGCATGGCACAACTACGGGGCATGATTTGTATGAAGAGGTGTCAAGATGTGTAAATGAGATGGAGCTGCCTTGGGAAAAACTCGTGGGTTTGACAACCGACGGAGCACCTGCGATGTGTGGACACAGGAGCGGACTGGTGGCGAAGATACGGGAAAAGATGCAAGAGGAAAACGCGACAGGTGAGCTGACAGCTTATCATTGTATCATACACCAGGAAGCGTTACATAAAAGCCTTGAAAATGGAGCATGTAATGAGCATCATCACGCGCACAGTTAACTTTATCAGAGCCAAAGGTTTGAATCACCGCCAGTTCAAGGCATTTCTGACGGAGTTAGAAACGGAGCATGGTGATTTGCCTTATCACACAGAGGTGCGATGGCTAAGCCAGGGAAAGGTGCTTCAAAGATGTTTCGAGCTTCGTGAGGAGATTTGTCTGTTCTGGACAGCAAGGGAAAGACACAACACAACTCCGAGACGAAATGTTTCTGTGTGAAATGGCTTTTCTGTGTGACATTACGAGTCATCTGAATGCAATGAACTTGCAGCTGCAGGGTCGGGATCGTGTCATCTCTGATATGTACAGTACAGTGAAGGCATTTAAAACCAAACTGACTCTGTGGGAGACGCAGATGCGGAAAGAAAATTTGAGCCACTTTCCCAGCTGCCAGACCATGAAAGAGAAGCTCTCTACCAGTGCGTTCCCGAGCGCACAGTTGGCTGATAAAATAGGTATGCTTGCCGCTGACTTTCGACGCCGATTTGCTGACTTTGAAGCACAAAAAGCAGGTTGGAACTGCTCGGTAACCCATTTGCTGTTGACGTGGAAAGCTCACCACCAAACCTCCAAATGGAGTTGATTGACCTCCAATGCAATGATGCACTGAGGGCAAAATATGCGGCAGTGGGTGCTGCGGAGTTCGCCCGTTTCCTCCCGACACAATGCCCCAGCTGCGCATCCAGGCTGCTCAAACGTTGTCTATGTTTGGCAGCACATACCTGTGTGAACAACTGTTTTCTTTGATGAACTTGAACAAAACATCACACAGAAGTCGACTTACTGCTGAACACCTCCACTCAATTCTGAGGATTTCCTCAGCTCAGAGCCTATCCCCGAACATTGATGAACTTGTGGAAAAGATGGGACACCACCAAGTATCACCCTCAACCTCAAACAAGTGAACATTACTGTGCAATCACATATTTAGAGTTTTTACTCAGTTCAAGTTTAAAAGTTAAAGTTTAATATTTGTTTTCACTGCATGTTACTTCTCCTTAAACAAAGTGTTGTTTTTGATTAATAGATTTTTGCACTTTATTTTATTGTATTTCAATCCAATTATATTTTAAAAATATTTCAGTTGAGTGGATGATAGAAAATTGCTATTATTGTTTTTTTTTCTTTGAAGTAAATTTAGCCCACTTTTGCTAAAATAGAAAATATAGGCTACTGATGGTGCCTTGAATACCGGTTTCTTTCATTTAATGTTCATGTTATGGGGATTTTTATATAAAGGAAATTTGTCTTTTGTGTCTGTTGAAAATTAAAGATTACTGACAGAGCCATAAGAAAATATTGCTTTATTTATCTGATCATATTGGAATATATTTGTTAGGTTTTCAGTAGGTTCAATTAGGTTCACTAGACTATATGCGTCATTTAAAAATGTTTCAATGAACATTCGAACAGTCCGGCCCTCGGCTTGTAGCTAAATTTTTTATTTGGCCCTCCGTCCATTTGACTTTGACACCCCTGACCTAGAGGATTTACAGAAAAGGGGAGAGAGGGATGAAGTGAAGGAGAGAGACTGTTATTGAGAAAATAAGGTAGTTAAAGAGACCGTACTCAACAGGAATCTGTGTGTGTGGCCTCACCTGGTGTCCACACTAAGTGGTTGCAGAGTACTTTGTGCTGAAAAACATGCACAGACAACTCAAGGACAAACACTATAGTGTAGTTCTAGAAATAATGAAGTGGCTTTGTGTTCATGCCTCTCTCTCCCTCTTGCCTATTCTTTGGAGTTATTAGGAGTCCAATTGTTGTACATTTTTTTAATATGGGTGACTTAAAATAGCCTGTTTTGTTACCTTAACAGCACCCTTACCTTAACAGCACCCTCACCTGAGAAGTAGAAATCAAAAGGAGAGAAACTGAATAAATAAACTGAATAGGAGAGGAATTGAATAACTGCAGTTGACATAGCTAAGTAAATGGAAGAATACTCTTATTGCAATGTGGATGGCTCTTAAAAGAGCGTTTGGTTGTGCATAGTGTAGTCTATGGAGTTGCCAGAGAACAGCACCCTCCTTGAAGAAGTAGGAGGTGAAGATCTCCCACACACGGATTGCCTCTCTTGTTGCGTTGTTGGACCCCATCCTTGAAACGTCCTGCAGAGCAGCAGACTTCTCCTCTGGCACACGGGGGCAAGTTGGTCCTCGTGTCCATCCTCATGAAGTTATGCAGGACACAGGTAGCCTTCACACGCCTGAATTCCCCCACGAGGCAACCCAGATGGCCCTGGTCAAACAACCTTGCAGTGCCCTACACGGTAACTGTAAGGAAATTGTTTTGAAGGAGTCTCCAGTTACAAGGTATCTGTAGGAATATGGAAGATAATGTCATTATTAGAATTGTACATCACCAGGTCATTGTAGATTACTAAAGTATAATATCCCTTATAACAAATCATGATAACATTGGATAGATAGATGCATGTGCACACACATTTTTTGCATGTGACGATAGCAGGATCATATCAAATATAGCATCATAAATGAATACATAAATACCACTTGAAGCTTGATGATGAGTTTACCATTTGAATGTTCATCCCTTTGAGTCCAGGACTGAGAACCACTGTTCTTCATTGGGACCTCTTCATCTGCAGACAGGCTTTCACAGCTCTCTGTATCTGAGGATAGAAAACCTCACAAGAAACAGACTTCATTATACTCAAGTTAGACCGCACTGAATATTACATTACTATTATCTCCGTCCTCACTTCTAAGGACTGGAACTACACAAAAGTACCTTTCCATTCCAGATTAGTCTACTCTCTCACTTTTACAGTTGGGGCTGCTATCCTTTCACCCTCATCCGTGGCTGTTAGCTAGCTACCTTCAAATGCTTTTGGAGTTTGTTTTTTACAGTGATAAATACACCAAGATAGCTAGCTAATATGAAGTTAAGTAGCTGGTGATATTTAATTAACTTAGCTAGCTATCTATACAGTATGTAAAGTTGGCTAGATAGCTTGCTAGCTACGTTAGCAGCTAATTTGAGTTTTTTTTTTTTACATTTTCGAAATGTGTCTACTTACTTGAATAAGTTCTCCCAGCCATGTGGACAGTTGGTAACAGGGCAGCAAAGTTTGTTTGTCATCAGAGCATTTTAGAGCATATTACCATTTACATGTGAATAAATTCATGAAATGGAGAATGGATTAAACTATTTACCCATTTAATAACCAAACCTTCATATAAATTTGCTATGCTTAATTCTTGACGCACAATCGAACGTGCTGCCATATGCTGCCAGCACGCCCACAAGCAAGCCACTCTGGGCAGCCTAAGCTGCACGTAGCAATTTACTGTGTGCTAATGTACATGAGCCATCAGTCAATCCGGAAAATATCAAGAACTTTGAAAGTTTCTTCACGTGCAGTCGCAAAAACCATCAAGTAACAGAAACATCTCAACATCAACTGTTCAGAGGAGACCTTGTGAATCAGGCCTTCATGGTCTAATTGCTGCATAGAAACCACTACTAAAGGACACCAAGAAGAAGAAGAGACTTGCTTGGGCCAAGAAACACAAGCAATGGACATTAGACGGGTGGAAATCTGTCCTTTAGTCTGATGAGTCCAAATTTGTCCACGATTCACAGTTCCAGTTAGCTGGTGTTCTAAAGCCTATTGTTTCCATTCCCCTTAAATGAAATGGGAAAATGGAAAGGAAAAGAGAGGAAATTAGAGTTTTCATGACATCGGAGACGGTCTTTAGACATGTGTGTGAGTGTGTGTGTTTGTGTGTCTGTTTGCCAGGATAGATAGCTGAGTTATGACAGTTAAAAGGTCCAATCTGCTATGCAAATTGTGACGTGTGTCTGACGTATCTACACTTACCACCCAGCAGAGTCCATTGAGCAGCGCCCAGCTTTGAACACACACACACACACACACACACACACACACACACACACACACACACACACACACACACACACACACACACACACACACACACACACACACACACACACACACACACACACACACACACACACACACACACACACAGTGAAGGTGTGAACAGCCCTGTGAAACATATGGGGCCATTTTCACCTTGACCACCAGGATAGTCAAACACATCACACTCTCACACATGCGCTGTCAAACCTGTCAGATTGTGTGTGTTCACCCAGTGATTCGCTATGGGGGACACACCTGTCTTTGTGTCTGGTTCCCTCAGGACATTTTCAGGGGTTGCGTTGACACACAGGGCAGCATGCCACTGTTAAACCTGTCACTAATGTCTCTCTCTGTCTCTCCCTCTATCTCTTTCTCTCTCTCTGTCTTAGTATGCATATACACTGAGTGTACAAAACATTATGAACACCTGCTCTTTCCATGACGTACTGTCTGACCAGGTGAATCCAGGTGAAAGCTATGATCCCTTATTGATGTCACTTGTTAAATTCACTTCAGTTAGTGTAGATGATGGGGAGGAGACAGGTTAAAGAAAGATCTTTAAGCCTAGGGGACAATTGAGACATGGATTGTGTATGTGTGTCATTCAGAGGGTGAATGGGCAAGACAAAATATTTAGGTGCCTTTGAACAGGGTATGGTAGTATGTGCCAGGCGCACCATGATTTTCATGCTCAACAGTTTTGCGTGTGTATCAAGAATGGTCCACCACCCAAAGGACATCCAGCCAACTTGACACACTTGTGGGAAGCGTTGGAGGCAACATGGGCCAGCATCCCTGTAGATCGCTTTCGACTCCTTGTAGAGTCTATGCCCTAATGAATTGAGGCTGTTCTTTGGGCAAAAAGGGGGGGGGGGGGTCCTAATGTATTTGTAATGGTTGGTATACTCGGTGTACATACTTTCACTTATTTACTTGTATCTCGTTTCTGCCCTTTTAAGGCATGTCAAAACACATAGCCCTATTCTCATTTGATGTCACGTGTAGCATTCTTAGACAAAGATGAAATCATGTACAGTACCAGTCACAAATTTGAACACACCTACTCATTCAAGGGTTTTTCTTTATTTTACTATTTTCTACATTGTAGAATAATTGTGAAGACATCAAAACTATGAAATAACATAGTTGCCTTAATGCCTTGATGACAGCTTTGCACACTCTTGGCATTCTCTCAACCAACTTCATGAGGTAGTCACCTTGAATGCATTTAAATTAACAGGTGTGCCTTGTTAAAAGTTAATTTATGGAATTTCTTAATTTTTTTAATGCATTTGAGCCAATCAGTTGTGTTGTGACAAGGTAGGGGTGGTATACAGAAGATAGCCCTATTTAGTAAAAGATCAAGTCAATATTATGGCAAAAACAGCTCAAACAAGCAAAGAGAAATGACAACACATCATTACTTTAAGACATGAAGGTCAGTCAATCTGGAAAATGTAAAGAACTTTGTGAAGTCGCAAAAACCAACAAGCGCTATGATGAAACTGGCTCTCATGAGGACCGACCGCCACAGGAAAGGAAGACCCAGAGTTACCTCTGCTGTTGAGGATAAGTTCCTTAGAGTTACCAGCCACAGAAATTGCAGCCCAAATAAATGCTTAATGAAAACCAAGAAACACGAGCAATGGACATTAGACCGGTGGAAATTTGTCTTTGTTCTGATGAGATTTTTGGTTCCAAACGCCGTGTCTTTGTGGGACACAGTGTAGGTGAACGGATGATCTCAGCATGTGTGGTTCCCAACGTGAAGCATGGAGGAGGATGTGTGATGGTGTGTGGGGGCTTTGCTGGTGACACTGTCTGTGATTTATTTAGAATTTAAGGCACACTTAACCAGCATGGCTACCACAGCATTCTGCAGCCATACACCACCCCATCTGGTTTGCTCTTAGTGAGACTATCTTTGGTTTTTCAACAGGACAATGACCCACACACCTCCAGGCTGTGTAAGGGCTATTTGACCAAGAAAGAGTGTGATGGAGTGCTGCATCAAATGATCTGGTCTCCACAATCATCCGACCTCAACCCAATTGAGATGGTTTGTGATGAGTTGGACCGCAGAGTGAAGGAAAAGCAGCCAACAAGTGCTCAGCATATGTGGAAACTCCTTCAAGACTGTTGGAAAATCATTCCAGGTGAAGCTGGTTGAGAGAATACCAAGAGTGTGCAAAGCTGTCATTAAGGCAAAGGTTGGCTACTTTGAAGAATCTAAAATCGAAACTATATTTTGATATATTTAACACTTTTTGGATTACTACATGATTCCATATGTGTTATTTCATAGTGTTGATGTCTTCACTATTACTCTACAATGTAGAAAATTGTTCAAATAAAGAAAAACACTTGAATGAGTAGGTGTGTCCAAACTTTTTACTGGTACTGTATGAGGAAATTGTCTGTAAGTTGTTTTTGCCATATCGACTTGTGCTGGAATGTTGCTAGGTGGTAGAGGGCATCATGCATGCCAATGTGTTCCCCTAAATATATCTTGGAAACTTTCCCAGCATTTGGAGCCAATGAAACTGAATGAAATTATTTAAATAGTTATGCTTTTTGATTATATCTTGTATTTCATAATCTCACCCACACACATAGACATCATGAAGCACACACACACAACCTCTCTCCACCCCCCCCCCCCACCCACACAACACTCCACCTAACAGCCCATCCCCACATGCCCTATCTCAAGCCTCTCTCTCTCTCTCCATAGAAAAGTGTAAAGGAAGGGATCCTATTGAAACAGACCAGTTCTTTCCAGAGATGGAAGAGGAGATACTTCAAACTGAGAGGCCGGACACTTTACTATGCCAAAGACTCCAAGGTAACTAGTTTGTAGGTTTAACACTCCAACTATTATTATTATTTGACCAGGCCCAGACATTTCTTGGATGTGCAAGCTGTTACTTTTTTCACATGATTAAGTATGTGGGTGTAGTTAAAGGTTCAAATCATTTCTGAGTAACAATGACATACTTCACTGTGATTTTTTTCAAGCAAAATGGTCAAAAACAAAACAAAAATGGCTTCTTTGCAAAGAGAGATTTCTCAAGCTAAAATTTTGTTTGGACTGTCTGGAAGTGGTCTTAGTGGGGAAGGGAAAACTGAAAACTAGTTGTTATTGGCTGGCTGAGAGGTTTGGATTATCTTTCTTTTTGGTATATTAACTAATTTACCACCTGGTGATGTCCCCAGGCAGACCAAAACTCCAGCCCACCAAAACAGGCTGAAATTTCAGGCGATCTTTTCAAACCGCTCTTACACTAAACGGCATAATCATAATTGTCACAATTCCCCAGTATTATTCCAACCTCATAGTGTGGAAATATACACTGCTCAAAAAAAATAAAGGGAACACTAAAATAACACATTATGAAATACTTTTTTCTTTACATAGTTGAATGTGCTGACAACAAAATCACACAAAAATTATCAATGGAAATCAAATTTATCAACAAGTCAAACAAGTCAAAATGAGGCTCAGTAGTGTGTGTGGCATCCACTTGCCTGTATGACCTCCCTACAACGCCTGGGCATGCTCCTGATGAGGTGGCGGATGATCTCCTGAGGGATCTCCTCCCAGACCTGGACTAAAGCATCTGCCAACTCCTGGACAGTCTGTGGTGCAACGTGACGTTGGTGGATGGAGCGAGACATGATGTCCCAGATGTGCTCAATTGGATTCAGGTCTGGGGAACGGGGGGGCCAGTCCATAGCATCAATGCCTTCCTCTTGCAGGAACTGCTGACACACTCCAGCCACATGAGGTCTAGCATTGTCTTGCATTAGGAGGAACCCAGGGCCAACTGCACCAGCATATGGTCTCACAAGGGGTCTGAGGATCTCATCTCGGTACCTAATGGCAGTCAGGCTACCTCTGGCGAGCACATGGAGGGCTGTGCGGCCCCCCAAAGAAATGCCACCCCACACCATGACTGACCCACCGCCAAACCGGTCATGCTGGAGGATGTTGCAGGCAGCAGAACGTTCTCCACGGCGTCTCTAGACTCTGTCACGCCTGTCACATGTGCTCAGTGTGAACCTGCTTTCATCTGTGAAGAGCACAGGGCGCCAGTGGCGAATTTGCCAATCTTGGTGTTCTCTGGCAAATGTCAAACGTCCTGCACGGTGTTGGGCTGTAAGCACAACCCCCACCTGTGGACGCCGGGCCCTCATACCACCCTCATGGAGTCTGTTTCTGACCGTTTGAGCAGACACATGCACATTTGTGACCTGCTGGAGGTCATTTTGCAGGGCTCTGGCAGTGCTCCTCCTGCTCTTCCTTGCACAAAGGTAGGTAGCGGTCCTGCTGCTGGGTTGTTGCCCTCCTACAGCCTCCTCCACGTCTCCTGATGTACTGTCCTGTCTCCTGGTAGTGCCTCCATGCTCTGGACACTACGCTGACAGACACAGCAAACTTTCTTGCCACAGCTCGCATTGATGTGCCATCCTGGATGAGCTGCACTACCTGAGCCACTTGTGTGGGTTGTAGACTCCGTCTCATGCTACCACTAGAGTGAAAGCACCGCTAGCATTCAAAAGTGACCAAAACATCAGCCAGGAAGCATAGGAACTGAGAAGTGGTCTGTGGTCACCACCTGCAGAACCACTCCTTTATTGGGGTGTCTTGCTAATTGCCTATAATTTCCACCTGTTGTCTATTCCATTTGCACAACAGCATGTGACATTTATTGTCAATCAGTGTTGCCTCCTAAGTGGACAGTTTGATTTCACAGAAGTGTGATTGACTTGGAGTTACATTGTGTTGTTTAAGTGTTCCCTTTATTTTTATGAGCAGTGTATATAAAACACAGGAAAATCCAATTTTTGACTTCACTGGGCATTTATTAAGACTTTTTTCATTCATAGAGGATGTCTGTTTTGTTTATGGTTGTGTTTAACTCGGTTAAATTTTTTTGGTTGTTGTCCATCAGTCTCTGATATTTGACGAGGTGGACCTATCAGACGCCAGCGTGGCCGAGACCAGTACCAAGAACATCAACAACAGCTTCACGGTAACCATGATGACACACTACCTCTACCGTAACCATGACTACAGCTACACAGTAACCATAATGACCACCATGACTACACATTTCCAATTTTATTACACTCTTCACTGCAAAACTGTAGGACTGTGTAAGTCTTTGTAAATCTACAGTACTATGTATTCTTATACAGCTCTCTCTCTCTCTCTCTCTCTCTCTCTCTCTCTCTCTCTCTCTCTCTCTCCACCACCACCCCCCACCCCTCCACCCTCTCTCTCCAGGTGATCACTCCATTCAGGAAATTGATGCTGTGTGCTGAGAGCAGGAAGGAGATGGAGGATTGGATTGGTGCTCTGAAGTCTGTACAGAAATGGGAAACGTATGAGGTAAACACTAGTCCTCTCATCCCTCCATCCCCTCAAGCGTTTATCTTTTCATCCCTCCATTCGTTCATTCCTTCTTTTGCCTTTGACTATACTTTTGTTTTATTCTACAGTCCTGTTTCTGGTATTTACCTGTTCATTTCGAATACATTTAGTGGTAGCAGTGGGTACTTCTCATCAACTAAATTGGTAGCATTTAGCATTCAGCCATTTCGTACCATTAGTACAAAATGATGCATCTGTGTTGTATTTGCTTTCATACAGTAAAGTGAAAACTCTCGACCTCTTTCACATATTTCAAACCAATACGTTTTCCCACCAACTTTAGCATCCCACCAACTTTTTGCTGATTTTTCAATATAAATGAAAGGTATTGCCGGGACAAGGCGTCTGCTTTTATTTCCGCCAACTGACCTAGCCATGATTGCGGTAATGTTCTGCCTACAGCTTAGTATGAACTGAAACCGTAATGCTGAGACGGCATAGGTATGCACTACCTAGGTATGCACCAGCTCTTGATGGTTGCTAGGCAGCGCCCATTACTACTATCCTCCTGCCAGTTCTAAACTCTAAGAGGCATGTCACTTCACCCATCTCTTCTCATAGCCCACCACATGCACTGTCTTCTTGATGACAGCTGGATGGATCCATAAAGAATTACTGTGGTAATAAATATTGTAATAAAGTAGGCTAATGCAATTGAAGGTATCAAATTGTTGCTTATTGTAACTCCCAAAGTCACCCCAGTTGTTATAATACATTTGAAGCAATAGCTTACCCGCCTATGTTCAATTACTTCAGCACCGTTTCACGTTGCTTTGAGACAATTATAGGGACTCATCTTGATGAATGAATCAATGTCAGATTTTTCTTTTCACCGAATCTCTGTTTGGATATTGGTCAGGCTACAATTAGGCTCTGGAAATTTGAGGTGAGTGTTGCTCATGGTCATCTTGTTTAGTTGGCTCATTCATTAGCGCTGATCAGAACATTTTGCCAGCATGTTCTGTAGCTTAACAAGTGGATTATTCTGCTCTTCACTCGCAGTCGCCTAGTAGCCTAGGCCTCCTCCCAACCAAAAGCCTGTATATATATATGCCATTTAGCAGACGCTTTTATCCAAAGCGACTTACAGTCATGTGTGCATACATTCTACGTATGGGTGGTCCCGGGAATCGAACCCACTACCCTGGCGTTACAAGCACCATGCTCTACCAACTGTGCTACAATGTGATTTTTGTTTCACTGAATATCCATCTGTACATTTGGTTAATTCCCTGGCTGGGTAAATACACTATATATACACACAAGTGTGTGGACACCCCTTCAAATTGGTGGATTCGGTTATTTCAGCCACACCCGTTGCCGACAGGTGTATAAAATTGATTACCCGCCGTACAATCTCCATAGACACACATTGGCAGTAGATCGGCCTTACTGAAGACCTAGAACTAGAACTGCCCCGGTCAATTGTAAGTGATGTAGTTGTGTAGTGAAACGTCTCGGAGCAACAACGGCTCAGCCACGAAGTGGTAGCCCACACACGCTCACAGAATGGGACTGCAGAGTAAGGAAGAGCGTAAAAAAATCGTATGTCCTCGGTTGCAACACTCACTACCGGGTTCCTAACTGCCTCTGGAAGCAACGTCAGCAACATAATAGTTTGTCGGGAGCTTCAGGAAATGAGTGTCCATGGCCGAGCAGCTGCACACAACCCTAAAGTCACCATGCGCAAGGCCAAGCGTGGTGTAAACCTCGCCCCCATTGGACTCTTATGCATTCTCTGTGAAGAATCACGCTTCACCATCTGGCTGTCCAACAGACGAATCTGGTTTTGGCGGATGCCAGGAGAACGCTACCTGCCTGAATGCATAGTGCCAACTGTAACATTTGGTGGAGGAGGAATAATGTCCAGTGCAGAAAAATCTTAGCGCTAAACCATACATTGCCATACTTTCCTGTTTCAGCATAGCAATGTCCCCATGCACAAGGTCCACACAGAAATGGTTTGCCAAGATCGGTGTGGAAGAACTTGACTGGCCTGCACAGAGCCCTCAACACCTTCAAACATCTTTGGGATGAATTGGAACGCCGACTGCAAGCCAGGCCTAATCGTCCAACATCAGTGCCCGACCTCACTAATGCAATTGTGGCTGAATGGAAGCAAGTCCTCGCAGCAATGTTCCAACATCTAGTGCAAAGCATTCCCAGGAGAGTTGAGGCTGTTATAGCAGCAAAAGGGGTACCAACTCCATATTAATGCCCATGCTTTTGGAATGAGACGTTTGACGAGCAGGTGTCCACATACTTTTGGTCAAGTGGAGTTGGTATAGCTCATCTATTCATTTGCTCATCTATGACTGATCAGAAACATTTAGCAAGTGTAGGCCTATTATTTAGTTCTAAAATCCTGTGGAGGTTGTGAAATATGAACACAAGACTCAGATGCTTTTGAAAATAGGATTTCTATTATTTTCTGTCACTATCATGATAAAGATACTCTCTCCCTAACAAAGTGGAATGTAAGAAAGAGATGAAACATGGATTAAAAAAAGCATAGGCTTGGGCTCTGTTTCCAAATGTCCCTTCTTTATATGACAGCGGATCTACACGTTCCCGTGACACAAGTTGTGTGGGTGAAATACTATTTGTATTTCATTCTGTTATATTCCATTATATTTTTACTACAAAATATACAGTGGCCAGTTTATTAGGTGCACCCATCTAGTACAGGGTCGGAACCCCCTTTAGCCCAAGAAGAACCTGAATTCTTTGGGGCACGGATTCTATGTTCAGATAGGCTGTGGCGTTCAAACGTTGCATTCTCCACACCATTATACCACCTTCACCAGCTGGTACCATTGACACCAGGCAGGCCATGGACTCATGCTGCTTACACCAAATCCTGACTCTGCCATCAGCATGACGCAACATGAACCGGGGTTTGTTGGACCAGGCAATGTTTTTCCACTCCTCATTTGTTCCGGTGTTGGTGATCATGTGCCCACTGGTGCCACTTCTTCTTGTTTTTAGCTGATAAGAGTGGAACTCGGTGTGGTTGTCTGCTGCAATAGCCCATCCGTGATAAGGACCGACATATTCTGCGCACCACTGTTGTACTGCACCTTTATTTGCTGCTTGTGGCCCCGCCTGTTCGCTTGCACGATTCTTGCCATTCTCCTTCGACCTCTCTCATCAACGAGCTGTTTTCGCCCACAGGACTGCCGTCGACTGGATGTTTTTTGTTTGTCGCACCATTCTCGGTAAACCCTAGATACTGTCGTGTGTGTGAAAAGCTCAGGAGGCCGGCCCTTTCTGAGATACTGGAACCAGCGTGCCTGGCACCGACAATCACACCACGCTCAAAGTCGCTTCGGTCACTCGTTTTGCCCATTCTAACGTTCAACCGAACAGTAACTGAATGCCTCGATGCCTCGGTCTGCATGTCTGAAGAAACGAACCCTTTTCGTGAACGGGGCGTTGAGTGTGTTGACTGTGATCGGGGCGGGTGTGTCTCGTCTGTTTAATGAACAAAATAACCAACCTTTGATTTCATTCATTTGGATGTAACATAACTGAACTCAAAATATGCCATTCTATTGTTTTGAAAATAAATTGTATTCGTCTTAAAATGTTTCTTAGGACCTGCCTAAACAAATTTAAAATGGATTTCTTTTTGACGGTGTATATTCACTGGATGTAATAAAATAGATGCCCACCCACATCTGCACATCACTACTACCACTCATCACGTCATGCCGGCATTTGCACGGGAGGTACAAAAGGCTTATGCTGGCAAGAATATGGTATAAATGGACCTGTCTGTAAGGGGGTCATATAAACATTGCCCAATTTCTTTTACAGCCAAAATACCGTAAATCCTATGTGAAAGCAGTATTTCTCTCTCTCCCCCCTATCGTGCTTCCTTCTTGTAGTCCTGTGTGGTTTAGTTGGTAAGAGCATGGTTGTCGTTTCAATTCCTACAAGGATTATCACACATTCTTAAAAATTTACTTACTCTTGTAAGTGGATTTGAGTAAAAGTAGCATATTCTTCTCTCTCGCTTCTCTCCCTCCCCCCTCTCTCTCTCCCTCCCCCATTTCTCTCCCTCCCCCTCTCCCCCTCTCTCCCTCCCCCATCTCTCTCTCTCCCTCCCCCATCTCTCTCCCTCCATCTCTCTCTGCAGGCCAGTCTATTCAATATGGAACATTTTTCTGGGATGCATAACTGGTATGCCTGCTCCCACGCCAGACCCACCTTCTGTAATGTGTGTAGAGAGGCCCTCTCCGGAGTCACCTCCCATGGACTGTCCTGCGAAGGTACACACACACACACACACACACAGACACAGACACACACACCACCTTCTGTAATGTGTGTAGAGAGGCCCTCTCCGGAGTCACCTCCCATGGACTGTCCTGCGAAGGTACACACACACACACAGACACACACACCACCTTCTGTCATGTCTGTAGAGAGGCCCTCTCCAGACTCACCTCCCACGGACTTTCCTACGAAGTAACACACACATACCCTCAAGCACACTATTTTCATTCATGCAACTTTACATCCACAGCTTTAATTCAAAGCAATGAAACAGGTTCAAATTTGTTTTTTGGTTTCTATACACACTCTCTCTCGCTTTGCCTCATTCTCTCTCCCTCCCTCCCCCAGTGTGTAAATTCAAAGCCCATAAGCGATGTGCGGTGCGCTCCACCAACACCTGTAAATGGACCACGCTGGCCTCCATAGGAAATGACATCATGGAGGACGACGAAGGGGTGGGTAAACACAAAGTCTCTTTACACCGACATGTCTATTTCATTGACTTAGCAGCATCTTCTTGTGCTCATTTAAACACTGATCAAGTGAAACAACCTTGCTGGTCTAAGCCACTGCCTCCACAATGTTAGCAGTGCAAGCGTGGGTTCGAATCATATCCACTGCTATTCTAGTACATCCTCTCTCCCTCTCCTCCTACCTTTCCTGTCAGTATTTCACTCACATTTCTAATGAATATGGAATAATATGAAAGAAGTGTGACTGTCGCACAGTAAGGCTTTAAAAAAGGAATGACAAGTCAAAGATTACTTACACGTGTAACATATTCGATATGTGCGTGTTCACAGGTCTCCATGCCTCATCAGTGGTTAGAGGGGAACCTACCGGTCAGTGCGAAGTGTGTGGTGTGTGACAAGAACTGTGGCAGTGTCAGGAGACTGCAGGACTGGAGATGTCTATGGTGCAAGGCTATTGTGAGTCTATACACTCGCACGCGCCCACACACACGCACACACAGTATCTGAACATCACTCTTCAAGCCAGAAAAACATCCCACACTCCATCATAATCTGTGGTGTCCAAAGTGATGCTACAGGATTCTGGGAAAGTGTTAGATCTAAAAGGTCATTGGATGAAATAGTCACCTTTCTAACATTCTAAATGCCACCCCTGATTCATGGTGTGTGTGTGTGTGTGTGTGTGTGTGTGTGTGTGTGTGTGTGTGTGTGTGTGTGTGTGTGTGTGTGTGTGTGTGTGTGTGTGTGTGTGTGTGTGTGTGTGTGTGTGTGTGTGTGTGTGTGTGTGTGTGTGTGTGTGTACAGGTGCACAGCAGCTGTAAGGAGCAGATGGGAAAGGCGTGTCCTCTGGGTCAATGTCGGGTGTCAATCATCCCTCCCACAACCCTCAATAGTATCGACTCTGACGGTGAGATACACACACCACACTTTCTCTCTCTATTTCTCATACCCGCACACACAAACGAGGATGGAGGACTCGTTCAAACGCTATCTTCTTCTTCTTCTCGCTTTTCCTTACTGACCTTTCCTCCCTTGGAAGTTGCTAGGAAAGGAAAAAGGCCAATTCTCAGAAACAATCCGGATGCCTCTCTGTAACGGAAATGTGTCTGAAGAGATAGCCTTGAATTGTACACAGTATACATCTTCTCTGCTCTATCTTGGTGTGTGCAGGTGACTGTGACTTTCTCCTCAGACCAATTGGCAGAACCCCCAGAATATGTTCTGGAAGTTAAGATAGGAGACATTGCTCCGTTTCTTGGGAAACTGAGTCCGCGCGATAACAGCCAGTCACCTGCAAGAACCAACCCTATGAACCATGCCTATGTAGCTTTTTTTGTGTAGCAGTATATAAGAGGACTGAAGGGACTTGTGGCAGACTTGTACTTTGCACGTGTGTTTGTTGTAACCTCTCCAGGTAACTGATAATAAAGAGTGATTCATTTGATATTGACTTCAGGTGTCCCTGGTGTTGGATTTCCACACCCCAAGAGTGAAGACAACCACACACCCCAAGAGTGAAGACAACCACACACCCCAAGAGTGAAGACAACCACACACCTACGGCCCCAAACTAAACCCGTGTTTTTATCTTTCCCTTCAGGCTTTTGGAAGGCCACCTCTCCCTCCTGCACCTCTCCTCTCCTGGTGCTGTGTAACTCTAAGAGTGGAGACAACCAAGGGGTTAAGTTTCTAAGGAAATTCAAACAGCTGCTCAACCCTGCACAGGTCTTTGACTTGATGAACGGAGGACCACAGCTGGGGTAAGAGTGCGACATCTTGGCCGTGTTATAATGTATTTGATTGATAACCGTTAGATAACGCTTTGCTTTAAACCTGCCAGGTATAAGGCTTTATAACTTGGTATAAGCACGTATGAGCCTTTATAATCTCTATTGAAGGTTCATAATACTGGTATTTATTCAGGATCATTATGAGATGATATTAAGACATTAAAAGGAGGTTATACATGCCCATGACGTCTCTTAATGCATTATAACGGCATCAGGGACTACAGATGAAAGTTAGCTATCTAGCTAAATCTGGGGCAATAGCATGTAATACATAGTCCCTGACAGATAAACGACAGAAATTCCAAGTCATTATACCTGCTTTAAGTTAAGTATTATACCCTGATGAAGATAGCTTGTCTGTCGTAACGTTGGTTATTAGGTTATACAATGATTGAATCTGAGCTCCTAGAGTGTGCAGCTCTCCTTTTCTTTTTTGAAGTGAAGTATTACCAGTCTTTCTTGTTAATGTTGATCCTTTGTAACAATCTTTGACTATTGACTATGAGAAGTGCTCCACTGATTCCAGCTCTCTGTTTCTCACCCTCTCTTTTCCAGTCTACGTGTGTTCCAGAAGTTCGCTACGTTTCGTATCTTGGTGTGTGGCGGGGACGGTAGTGTTGGCTGGGTCCTGTCTGAACTGGATAAACTCAACCTGCACAAACAAGTAAATCTAGAAGAGAGAGAGAGAGAGAGAGAGAGAGAGAGAGAGAGAGAGAGAGAGAGAGAGAGAGAGAGAGAGAGAGAGAGAGAGAGAGAGAGAGAGAGAGAGAGAGAGAGAGAGAGAGAGAAGAGAGAGAGAGAGAAGAGAGAGAGAGAGAGAGAGAGAGAGAGAGAGAGAGAGAGAGAGAAAATGTGGAAAGATGGAGAGCGCTAGATTCTGATCAGTAACAGTCTCTTCGTATGTCTGTGTGTATATATATTGATCTCTGTTCTGTGTGTTTCACCACCCGACCTCCCCTCCAGTGTCAGCTAGGGGTCCTCCCTCTGGGTACAGGTAATGACCTAGCCAGGGTGCTGGGATGGGGAGGACTATGTGATGATGATGCTCAACTGCTACAGATCCTGGAAAAGCTGGAGAGAGCCACCACCAAGATGCTTGACAGGTAGGAGCGAGAGAGAGATGAGGGGAGGAGAGAGGTAACTATTTTTATGTGCTAGAGCAAGATTTCGAGACTACATTGAATAAAGGGGCACTAAAAGTCACATGGGCAATTACAGTGTAGTTATGAAAGGTATTTTATGAAAGCCATTTACAACTAAAAGGTATTTACTATCTGAAAGGTATTTATTATCTGAAAGGTATTTGCTATCTGAAAGGTATTTATTATCTAAAAGGTATTTATTATCTGAAAGGTATTGACTGTCTGAAAGGTATTTATTATCTGAAAGGTATTGACTATCTGAAAGGTATTTATTATCTGAAAGGTATTGACTATCTGAAAGGTATTGACTGTCTGAAAGGTATTGACTGTCTGAAAGGTATTTATTATCTGAAAGGTATTGACTGTCTGAAAGGTATTTATTATCTGAAAGGTATTGACTGTCTGAAAGGTATTTATTATCTGAAAGGTATTGACTGTCTGAAAGGTATTTATTATCTGAAAGGTATTGACTATCTGAACGGTATTTATTATCTGAAAGGTATTGACTGTCTGAAAGGTATTTATTATCTGAACGGTATTTACTGTCTGAAAGGTATTTATTATCTGAAAGGTATTGACTATCTGAAAGGTATTTATTATCTGACAGGTATTGACTGTCTGAAAGGTATTTATTATCTGAAAGGTATTGACTGTCTGAAAGGTATTTATTATCTGAACGGTATTTACTGTCTGAAAGGTATTTATTATCTGAACGGTATTTACTGTCTGAAAGGTATTTATTATCTGAACGGTATTTACTGTCTGAAAGGTATTTATTATCTGAACGGTATTTACTGTCTGAAAGGTATTTATTATCTGAACGGTATTTACTGTCTGAAAGGTATTTGCTATGATACTGCGACAGGATGTTGAGTCACAACTCATGAACATTAAACTGTAAGTGATAACATACAGAATATAAATCTGGACTTTCCAAGCCGTATCTTCTAAGACTGGATGAGCAACTTTCTCTATGGTTATCATACTAGAGAAGGATTAAGGTAAGCTGTTTAGTCTACCAAATAATCAGATAAATGATGAGGTCAATATGTTGAGTGAGTCAGAATAACTGTCAGTGTCATTTGTCCCGATTTCATGGATTGATACACTGCGATGTCCTGGCATTTGACATCAGTGTCTGTTTGTGTTTTTGTTTAAGGTGGAGTGTGATGACATACGAGCTGCCTACCAAACACTATCCCATGGTGAAGGAAGACGATTTTAGTCCCGACTCCCCCTTGCAGGTACGTAGGACTCAGGTTTGAGCCAAAATGACACCACATTTTTTTTTAAATACACAAGCTTTATCATGAAACCGTCTGTTTTTCTTTGAGCCAAAATGACACCACAGTTTCTCACAATACACAAGCTTTTCCAGGAAACTGGTTGTTTCTTTAAGCCAAAATTACACCAGAGTGCTTCTAAATACACAGGCTTTATCATGAAACTGGTTGTTAATAAGTCAGTATTTGGACTATTTGTGTGAAATGCCCAATAATGTATGTGATATCATCAGAGAGGTATATTTTCTGGGTGACCATCAAGCTGTCCACTCAAAAAGAAGCTTCAAACTGCCTATAATCTGGTTCAGGTTATCAGTCAACCTACCAGGGTATATACAGTACAAACAGAACAGGAACTAAATCATCCACGTGTATTGATCATATCTTTACTAATGATGAAGAAATCTGCTCTAAAGCAATATCCACACCCATTGGATGTAGTGATCATAATATAATAGCCATATATAGAAAACAGTTCCAAAGACTGGCCCTAAAATTGTGGATATGCGATCATACAAGGCAAACAAGGACATCACGTAACTAAACTAAACATAAAGAAGAAGAAACTATACTATGGAGCAAAGATAAATGATATAAATAATGATAGTGAAAAGCTCAGGTTTGAGCAAAAATTAACGGCTCCATTTTTTTTTCAAATAGGCAGACTTAACAGAACCCTTTGATATGAAACACGTTAATTACTTTTTGTTGACAAGATTTCTTTGATGACATGAAAGCAACAAACCCACAGTTTCTAACAGACAAAATAATGAAAGACAAGCATTGCAGTTCTGAGTTCCGCAGTGGGTGTGTAAGAAATTGTTGTATCTTTAAGGACCAAACCTTACACCAAAGTGAGGTTCTAAATACACAGGCTTTTTCATTTTCAACTGGTGTGTTTGACCAAATACAGTATTTGAAAACATTTGCATAGTGCATCTTTAATGGAAGCCCTAATGCAAATGTGAGTGTGATATCAGGGCAGCTGGCTTGGTCCATTATTTTCATTATTAGTGGTGACCTGATGACTCAACAGTATATACGTCCAATACAGTAAAATAAATAAATAAATGAATGACAGCCATAGTTTTGAATGGGTAACTATATCAATACCAGGTGTTAAATATACAAAACAAACAGAAGAGGAACAAATCATCCAAACTTATTGATCAAGATCTATTATTGAATAATGATGAAGAAATCTGCTTGATTGCAAGCAATATCCAAAACATTGGATGTAATGATCATAATATAAGGTGTTGCCATTTATAGAAACAGTTCCAAAGATTGGCCCTAGTTTTGTCCGACCTGGACTAATTGTGGATATGTGATCATACAAGGCAAAAAGGACATCACGGTAAACTAAACATAAAGAAGAAGAAACTATACTATGGAGCAAAGATAAATGATATAAAGAATGATAGTGAGAAAGCTCTTGACACACAGTTTGACACACAGTTTGAACACTCATCAGTACAACACAAGTTATGCAATCAGGTCTTTTCACATTCCCCAGGTCCAGAAGAGAGGCTGGAAAACGCACAGTATTAAATAGAGCCATGACTACATGGAACTCTCTGCCACCCCAGGTCATTCAAACTAGTAATAAAACCATATTTCAAAAACTGATAAAAGAACACCTTACGGCATAACGGGGTCTGTGAAGAGACACATCCACTTTGATATATTTTGTATTGTAATTTGCACTGTATTATGTAGGTGGGTGGCCTTGCACAAATCCTTGGCTTGTGTGAGCCAGAATGGCTTGTGTGAGCCACAAGGCAGGAGCCATCTCCTGTTTCTGAAGCGTGAGGCAAAGGCAGCATTCTGTATTATTATGTACAGTGCCTTCAGAGATTATTCAGACCCCTTGACTTTTTCCACATTTTGTTACATTACAGCCTTATTATAAAATGGGTTAAAGAAAACAATTTCCTCAGCAATCCTCACACAATACCCCATAATGACAAAGCGAAAACAGGTTTTTAGACATTTTTGCTAATTTATTAAAAACAAAAAACAGAAATACCTTATTTACCTAAGTGTTCAGACCCTTTGCTATGAGACTCGGAATTGAGCTCAGGTGCATCATCCTGTTTTCATTGATCATCCTTGAGGTGTTTCTACAACTTGATTGGTGTCCACCTGTAGTAAATTCAATTGATTGGACATGATTTGGGAAGGCACACGCCTGTCTATATATGGTCCCACAGTTGATAGTGCATGTCAGAGCAAAAACCAATCCATGCGGTCGAAGGAATTGTCCGTAGAGCTTCGAGACAGGATTGTGTGGAGGCACAGATCTGGGGAAGGGTACCAAAACATTTCTGCAGCATTGAAGGTCCCCAAGAACACAGTGGCCTCCATAATTCTTAAATGGAACCACCAAGACTTTTCATAGAGCTGACCGCCCGGCCAAACTGACCAATCGCGGGAGAAGGGCCTTGGTCAGGGAGGTGACCAAGAACCCGATGGTCACTCTGACAGAGCTCTAGAGCTCTTCTGTTGAGATGGGAGAACCATCTCTGCAGCAATCCACCGATCAGGCCTTTATGGAGTGGCCAGACGGAAGCCACTCTTCAGTAAAAGGCACATGACAGCCCACTTGGAGTTTGCCAAAAAGGCACCTAAAGAATCTAAGAACAATAGAAACAAGATTTTCTGGTCTAATGAAACCAAGACTGAACACTTTGGCCTGAATGCCAAGTGTCACATCTGGAGGAAACCTGGCACCATCCCTACGTTAGAGCATGGTGGTGGCAGCATCATGCTGTGGGGACTGGGAAACTAGTCAGGATCGAGGCAATGATGAATGGAGCAAAGTACAGAGAGATCCTTGATGGAAATCTGCTCCAGAGTGCTCAGGACCTCAGACTGGGGCGAAGGTTCACCTTACAACAGGACAATGACCCTCAGCACACAGCCAAGACAATGCAGGAGTGGCTTCGGGACAAGTCTCTGAATGTCCTTGAGTGGTCCGGACTTGAACACGATCGAACATCCCTGGAGAGACCTTAAAATACCTTTGTAGTGATTCTCCCCGTCCAACCTGACAGAGCTTAAAAGGATCTACAGAGTAGAATGGGAAAAACTGCCCAAATATAATTCCAAGCTTGTAGCATCATACCCAAGAAGACTCGAGACTGTAATCGCTGCCAAAGATGCTTCAAGAAAGTACTGAGTAAAGGGACTAAACTCTTTGAATACTTATGTGATATTGTTTTGCTTTGTCATTATGGGGTATTCTGTGTAGATTGATGAGGGGAAAAAACGATTTAATCAATTTTAGAATAAGGCTGTAACCTAGCAATGTGGAAATAATCAAGGGGTCTGAATACTTTCCGAAGGCACTGCATATTATGTTCTTATATTATGTATTTTATTTGTTGTGTTTTGTTTCCTGTTTGAACCCCAGGAAGAGTAGCCAATGCCTTGGAGAGTCTAATTGGGGATTCCAATAAATACTACTACTAACACTACTACTCTCTGAGCCAAAATTAAGCCACAGTTTAACAAAATGCACAGGATGTATCATGATACTGGTTTTTCCTCTCCTCTCAGGTCCATATCACTCAGTTTGCATAGGACTCACATTTGAGCTGAAGTACCGACACAATTTCTCAAAATACACAGGCTTTTACATTTAACTGGTTGTTAATCTCTGAGCCAAAATGACACCACCGTTTCTCACAATGCACAGGCTTTTTAATGAAACTGTCATACCTCTCCCCTCAGGTTCACATCACTCAGTATGCAGACTCTGTGGCCTCCCACCTCACCAAGATCCTGGACTCTGACAAACATACGGACGTCATATCCTCTGCCAAGTACGTGTGATGCATGCTGGGATAGCCCAGTCCTCCAGATGTGATGGGGGGGTGTAGGAGGGATATGGGTAGGTAAGGAGGAAGGATGAGCGGGAGGGAGAGAGGGAGAGATTGAGAGAGAAGGGAGGGTGGGATCATGTCTGAATGTCATGGGGATGTCTGGAGTGAAGGAGGAGGTAAATCAGAGAGAGGGAGTGTCTCTGAAGAGGGAGGGAATGGGAAAGGCTAATAGAGAGAGGAGATAGGGAGGGTGTGTCTGTGTGTCTCTCTGTATTGATTTTCTCCTCTGCCAAGGGCACTGCTCGGTCCCTCTGCCAGCTGGGTCCTTACACAAGATTAAACCTTACTTAGTACACTACTTGGGGGACATTTGAAGAGCATTAGACTAGAGACAATACTTAGGGGGCCTCCTTAGCACTGTAGAGTGTACTACCTAGGGGACATCGTCCGTGTAATAGGGAATGGCATGTCTGCTCTATGCTTATACTGTGTACGTATCTCTCTCACCTGAAATGTGAAGTACATTATGGTTTATTGACTTTACATACATAATACAGGAATGGAGAAATATATTTCACACTCATATCTCTCGCTCTCTTCCTCTCTCTCTTCCTCCATCCCACTCACCCCCCTCTCTCTTTCTCTCTCTTTCTCCACCCCTCTCCATCTCTCTCTCTCTCTCTCTCCATCCCACTCACCCGCTCTCCTTCCCTGTCTCCATCCCTCTCTCCTGCAGGTTTTTGTGTGGAACGGTAAATGATTTTGTAGCGGAGGTGGGGAGAGCATACGAGAGAGCTACAGAGAACAAGGAGGAGGCAGACGCTATGGCCAAGAAGGTGTGTGTGTGTGCATGCATGTGTGTTTCTGTGTGCATAAATGTGTGTGTCTTACGTAACAGGTTGTATAATGCGGATAACAAGTGGGCAGAGAGAGGTGGGTAGTGGTAGCATCTAGAAAATTTAAAAGTTTGAGGATTCATTCCAAATGGCACCCTATTCACTTTATAGTACGCTACTTTTGACCAGACCTGTATGAGTCCTGGTCAAAAGTAGTGCACTGCATAGAGAAAAGGGCTCCATTTGGGACGTAGACAGATGCATTCTCTCCTCTCTAACTGTCTGGAAGCAAAGTGTAATATGCAGTATGTTTAACCCTGAATATTTTTTAAAATCCATATTTTTAAACGATCCTGGTTCTACAATATTTACATAAAGTATCTATTGTGTTGTATTTTTATATATATAGAGTATAGAGTATAGTACAGAGTGTTCATCCAAATTGAACTCTATGAGAAGCTGGACAGCCTGGTGAAGGGTTTGGGTTAGTGTTTATCTCTCCCTCAGTGTGCCCTGTTGAATGAGAAACTGGACAGTCTGGTGAAGGCTCTGAGTGAGGAGGCTGATGCCCAGGTGGTCCCAGCCGGCAGTGTGCCACCCCAGGATGGGGAGCAGGAGAGGGGTACAGACACTACCGGAGGGGAACCCCGGCCCCCATACAGGTTAGGGTTGAGGTCAATTCACGTTTACCTCACTCAATGGAGGAAATTATTTGAAATTAATATATAAAAAATATTTTAAAAACATATTAAATACATTTCTTATCTTTTTTAGTTGGATGGATTGCCTTTTTTCAATTATTGAATTGGAATTTCATTTTACTTTCTGAATTGACTTACTTGAATTTGAATTGTCTTCAAACCTGCCATAGGTCCAGAGAACAGCTGATGCTGAGAGCTAACAGTCTGAAGAAAGCACTGAGACAGATAATAGAACAGGCTGAGAAAGGTACAACACACACACACATAAACACATATATAGAAACATACATACATTATATATACAAAATTATGTGGACACCCCTTCAAATTAGTAGATTCGCCTATTTCAGCCACACCTTTTGCTGACAGGTGTATAAAATAAAGCACACAGCCATGCAATCTCCATAGACAAACATCGGCAGTAGAATGGCCTTACTGAAGACCTCATGACTTAAACATGTCAATGTCATAGGTTGCCACCTTTCCAACAAGTCAGTCTGTCAAATGTATGCCCTGCTGGAGCTGCCCCGGTCAACTGTATGTGCTGTTACTGTGAAGTGGAAACTTCTAGGAGTAACAGCAACTCAGCTGCGAAGTGGTAGGCCACACAAGCTCACAGAACGGGGCCACTGAGTGCTGAAGCACGTAGCGCGTAAAAATAGTCTGTCTTCGGTTGCAACATCACTACTGAGTTCTAAACTGCCTCTGGAACCTCAGCACAATAACTGTTTGTCGGGAGCTTCATGAAAAGGGTTTCCATGGCCGAGCAGCTGCACACAAGCCTAAAATCACCGTGCGCAATGCCAAGCATCGGCTGCAGTGGTATAAAGCTCACCACCATTGGACTCTGGAGCAGTGGAAACGCATTTTCTTTAGTGATGAATCATGCTTCACCATCTGGCAGTCCGGACGAACGAATCTGGGCTTGGTGGATGCCAGGAGAACTCTACCTGCCCGAATGCATAGTGCCAACTGTAAAGTTTGGTGGAGGAGGAATAATGGTCTGGGGCTGTTTTTCATGGTTAGGTCCCTTAGTTCCAGTGAAGGGGCATTTTAACGCTACAGCATACAATGACATTCTAGACGATTCTGTGCTTCCAACTTTGTGGCAACAGTTTGGGGAAGGCCCTTTCCTGTTTCAGCATGACAATGCCCCCATGCACAAAGAGAGGACCACACAGAAATAGTTTGGAAGAACTTGACTGGCCTGCACAGAGCCCTGACCTCATCTGCATCGAACACCTTTGGGATGAATTGGAACACCAACTGTGAGCCAGGTCTAATCGCCCAACATCAGTGCCTGACCTCACTAATGCTCATGTGGCTGAATGGAAATAAGTCCACACAGCAATAGTCCAACATCCAGTGGAAAGCCTTCCCAGAAGAGTGGAGGCTCATTATAGCAGCAAAAGGGGTACCAGCTCCATATTAATGCCCATGATTTTGTAATGAAATGTCAAACGAAATGTCATACTTTTGGTCATGTGGTGTATAATGAATAGATATATACAGTTGAAGTCGGACGTTTGCATACACTTAGGTTGGAGTAATTTAAAACTTGTTTTTCAACCACTCCACACATTTCTTGTTAACATCTACTTTGTGCATGACACAAGTAATTTTTCCAACAATTGTTTAGAGACAGATTATTTCACTTATAATTCATTGTATCACAATTCCAGTGGGTCAGACGTTTACATTCACTAAATTGACTGTGCCTTTAAACAGCTTGTAAAATTCCACAAAAGTATGTCATGGCTTTAGAAGCTTCTGACAGGCTAATTGACATCATTTGAGTCAATTGGAGGTGTACCTGTGGATGTATTTCAAGGCCTACCTTCAAACTCAGTGCCTCTTTGCTTGACATCATGGGAAAATCAAAAGAAATCAGCTAAGACCTCAGAAAAAAAATTCTAGACCTCCACAAGTCTGGTTCATCCTTGGGAGCAATTGCCAAACGCCTGAAGGTACCACGTTCATCTGTACAAACAATAGTACGCAAGTATAAACACCATGTGACCACGCAGCCGTCTTACCGCTCAGGAAGGAGATGCGTTCTGTCTCCTTGAGATGAACGTACTTTGGTTCGAAAAGTGCAAATCAATCCCAGAACAACAGCAAAGGACCTTGTGAAGATGCTGGAGGAAACAGGTACAAAAGTATCTATATCCACAGTAAAGCGAGTCCTATATTGACATAACCTAAAAGGTCGCTCAGCAAGGAAGAAGCCACTGCTCCAAAACCTCCATAAAAAAGCCAGACTACGGTTTGCAACTACACATGGGGACAAAGATCGTACTTTTTGGAGAAATGTCCTCTGGTCTGATGAAACAAAAATAGAACTGTTTGTCCATAATGACCATTATTATGTTTGGAGGAAAAGGGGGGAGGCTTGCAAGCCGAAGAACACCATCCCAACCGTGAAGCACGTGGGTGGCAGCATCATGTTGTGGGGGTGTTTTGCTGCAGGAGGGGCTGGTGCACTTCACAAAATAGATGGCATCATGAGGGAGGAAAATTATATGGATATATTGAAGCAACATCTCAAGACATCAGTCAGGAAGTTAAAGCTTAGTCTCAAATGGGTGTTCCAAATGGACAATGACCCCATGCATACTTCCAAAGTTGTGGCAAAATGGCTTAAGGACAACAAAGTCAAGGTATTGGAGTGGCCTTCACAAAGCCCTGATCTCAATCCCATAGAAAATGTGTGGGCAGAACTGAAAAAGCGTGTGCGAACAAGGAGGCCTATACAACCTGACTCAGTTACACCAGCTCTGTCAGGGGGAATGGGATAAAATTCATCCAACTTATTGTGGGAAGCTTGTGGAAGGCTACCCAAAACGTTTTACCTAAGTTAAACCATTTAAAGGCAATGCTACCAAATACGAATTGAGTGTATGTAAACGTCTAACCCATTGGGAATGTGATGAAAGAAATAAAAGCTGAAATAAATCATTCTCTCAACTATTATTCTGACATTTCACATTCTTAAAATAAAGTGCTATTCCTAACTGACCTGAAACAGGGAATATTTAATAGGCTTAAATGTCAGGAATTGTGAAAACGGAGTTTAATGTATTTGGCTTAGGTGTATGTAAACTTCCGACTTCAACTGTACACTGTGACACACACACACATGCAGAAGCGCTAATATACTGCAGACGCCCACATAAAATCTCACATATACTGCTCTCTCTATCTTTCTCTCCCCAACTCTCTCCCTCTTTCTCACTCCTCTCTCTCTCCAGTGGTGGATGAACAGAATAAACACACTCATCTCCAGCGCATGTCTTCCTCCTCCTCCATCAAGAGAGAGAACAGTGAGGAACTGAAAGAGGCAGAGCCACGTGAGTTACTACAGACACACGCTCACACACATGAACACACACACACACACACACTTTGAATCCTAAATTTGCCCAGGTTTGAATCCTACTCTAGATGCACTCTGACTTCTAATTGCAGTCAACAATAATAATATGAATATTATAGCCCTTGTTTGGGCCACAGTACTGAGAGGGAGGGCCTTGTAAATGTTTCAATTGAAATCAGATAAGATAATAAGTCAAATCACCCTTCCCGGTCCATTTACCCATTATGCCTCTCTCAGGTCACGTCAGTTTAAGCCCCTCTTCCTCCTCCTCCTCCACCATTGTCCTGGAGAAACCAGAGAGTCTCAGCCCTCCGTCTTTCAACGAAGAGTAAGTAGTGTGTGTTTAAAAAAAATATATATATCTAGAAATGACATAAAATACCTCGATGCAAGTTTGATTGAATTTAGCACAGTTCACAATCAATCCGTCTTTGTTGATACAATATTACAGTGAGTGGTTTTACAGTAGTGACAGAAAAACAAGAAGAATATAGGCTACTTATTAGTGCACAATACAACTCAAGAATTGATATTGGAGAGTATTCATGTTCCTTATGCTGTGTGTACCTCTACAGTCAGTGCTCAGAGAAGTGTGTAATGAACAACTACTTTGGGATCGGTCTGGATGCTAAGATCTCCCTGGAGTTCAACAACAAGAGAGATGAACATCCCAAGAAATGCAGGTACACAGTAAATATCCTCTTATTCAAATACAAACTTTATTGATGCATACACTGTGTATTGCAATATCGTGTACAATTTGCGCCATGGCAATGAAAGGTAAATGGAAGTTGAAATTAGAATGTTTCTTCAATGGTTAAATGTTTTAGCATATCAGGGTACTTGATGAAAGTAATCAAATACATCCTTCTTTCTCTCTGCAGTAGTCGTACTAAGAACAAGTTGTGGTATGGAGTGATGGGCACCAAGGAACTGGTACATAAGACATACAAGAATCTGGAACAACGAGTACTGTTGGAAGTAAGGTCACACACAGTTGTCTGACAAATAATACAAAGACAAACAAATACACACTTCGAAGGAATAAGGGAATATGTTTTAGTCTAGTGTGACTAAATGGCACTCCCAAAGTCTTTTTCTGACGTTGTGGTGTAGTTATCTGTAATATTATCACTACATATTAGAGAGGGATTGACAATAAGATGATGTTTGTTGGCTAAAGTATCCTACCCTTGGTTCTGTCACCTGTATGATGAACAAATGTTTTCTCTCTATCTCTCTCTCTCTAGTGTGATGGTGTACCTATGTGTCTGCCTAGTCTTCAGGGTCTAGCTGTTCTCAACATCCCGAGCTATGCGGGGGGAATCAACTTCTGGGGGGGAACCAAAGAGGACAACGTGAGTTAACACACTCTTTTCTTATTCACTGAAAAATGTTTACACTTTGCAGCTAGCTTTTAGCTAATATACTGTCTTACCTGGTAACTGTTTTTCAGGATTAATTTCAACAAATGGCACACTCTTATATGCATTTAGTGTGTTTTTAATTTTTGCAAGTAATAATTTGTTTGGTTCTGTGTGTTCAGAATTTTGGCGCTCCGTCGTTTGATGATAAGAAGTTAGAGGTGGTGGCTGTGTTTGGCAGTATGCAGATGGCTGTATCCAGAGTCATCAACATCCAACACCACCGCATTGCACAGGTAACATAATAATAAATAATATATGCCATTTAGCAGACCGCATAACACAGGTAACATCACACACACACAACCACCGCATAACACAGGTAACTTACAGGTCATGTGTGCATACATTCTAACACAGGTATGCACACACCACCGCATAGCACAGGTAACATCACACACACCACCGCATAACACAGGTAACATCACACACACACCACCGCATAACACAGGTAACATCACACACACACCACACAGGCATAACACAGGTAACATCACACACACACCATCGCATAACACAGGTAACATCACACACACACCACCGCATAACACAGGTAACATCACACACACCACCGGTAACACCACATCACACACACCACCGCATAACACAGGTAACATCACACACACCACCGCATAACACAGGTAACATCACACACACCACCGCATAACACAGGTAACATCACACACACACCACCGCATAACACAGGTAACATCACACACACCACCGCATAACACAGGTAACATCACACACACACCACCGCATAACACAGGTAACATCACACACACCACCGCATAACACAGGTAACATCACACACACCACCGCATAACACAGGTAACATCACACACACCACCGCATAACACAGGTAACATCACACACACCACCGCATAACACAGGTAACATCACACACCACCACCACATAGCACAGGTAACATCACACACACACATAACATCACACACAGGTAACATCACACACACCACCGCATAACACAGGTAACATCACACACACCACCGCATAACACAGGTAACATCACACACACACCACCGCATAACACAGGTAACATCACATCACACACACCACCGCATAACACAGGTAACATCACACACACACCATCGCATAACACAGGTAACATCACACACACACCACCGCATAACACAGGTAACATCACACACACACCACCGCATAACACAGGTAACATCACACACACCACCGCATAACACAGGTAACATCACACACACACACCACCGCATAACACAGGTAACATCACACACACCACCGCATAACACAGGTAACATCACACACACATAGCACAGGTAACATCACACACACACCACCGCATAGCACAGGTAACATCACACACACCACCGCATAACACAGGTAACATCACACACACCACCGCATAACACAGGTAACATCACACACACACCACCGCATAACACAGGTAACATCACACACCACCGCATAGCACAGGTAACATCACACACACCACTGTCACACACACCACCGCATAGCACAGGTAACATCACACACACACCACCGCATAACACAGGTAACATCACACACACCACCGCATAGCACAGGTAACATCACACACACCACTGCATAACATCACACACCACTGCATAACACAGGTAACATCACACACACCACCGCATAGCACAGGTAACATCACACACACCACCGCATAACACAGGTAACATCACACACACCACCGCATAGCACAGGTAACATCACACACACCACCGCATAGCACAGGTAACATCACACACACCACCGCATAACACAGGTAACATCACACACACCACCGCATAACACAGGTAACATCACACACACCACCGCATAACACAGGTAACATCACACACACCACCGCATAGCACAGGTAACATCACACACACCACTGCATAACACTAACACACAAACCTTCAACACATGCATCACAGTCACATTTTAAAGTTCTAAAGACAGTAGACATTATGTTGAATTGACCACACCGCATAACACATACACATACTGAATCACACACACTAACACACAAACCTTCAACACATGCATCACAGTCACATTTTAAAGTTCTAAAGACAGTAGACATTATATTGAATTGACCACACTCACATACACATACTGAATCTCTCTCTCATCTCCCCTCCTCTTTCCCCCTCACTCTCCTCCCTCTCTCCAGTGTCGTCAGGTGAAGATAACTATCCTAGGGGAGGAGGGTGTACCAGTACAGGTGGATGGAGAAGCATGGATCCAACCTCCAGGGATAGTCAAGATCACACACAAGAACAGAGCTCAGATGCTCACCAGAGACAGGGTACGTTTGTGTTTGGGAGGGTGTGAGTGTGTATGGATAGGCAAACTTTTGTTCCAGGCCATCTCTGACACAACTAATTCAATTGATCAAATAATTGTTTGGTTTGTCGAATTAAGTGTGTGAGTGCTGGAACAAAAGCCTGCACAGCAGGATTGAGGAACACTGCATTAGGGCAACAGATGTATCTAATAAACCTCTACGCATCCATCATGTCCATTCTGTTCATTCTATTCCTACATTCTATTGCTATGTTCCAGAACTTTGAGAGGACTCTAACATCATGGGAGGATAAGAGGAAGATTGACACCTACCGTTCCTCCAGGCCCCGCCTCAACTCTCAGCAGTCTATGGAATACCTCACAGAGGAGGAATGTGCTCAAGTACAGCAACTGGGGATGGTGGCAGACACACTCATCACTAGGTATTCAATGAAATATTTTTTGAAAAATGAATTGAGAAAATATGAAATATACATTTGAATTTACTGAACTTTTACCTAAACAGGCATGTAAATTAAGAACAAATTCTGGTAGCACTTTATAATAACTCCATGTAAAAAATAAATAAATAAATAAACGTGTATAATGGATTAGTAAATAGTTTATTCATCATTTGGCTGAAATTATACAAAAGTTCTGGAGCGTAATTTTAAAGGTAGACTCAGCGATATGACATAGGCGGAGTAAACAGCAGAGTGGGTAAATTTCCGCAATAACTACGATCGTTGAAACGCGAGGCTAAACTTCCCCGCTGTTTTGGTCCTGTACCTACCACGCTCTAAACCGAGTGAAGCTAACCCATGCACATACGCAGATATTATGTGTGAGGAGCAATGTCTTGCATCTCACACACGGCAATATCTGCAGTGCTGCTTGTAGCAACGTCATTTTGCTGAGTCTATCTAAGGTCTCAAAATAGCCGGGAACATATCAATGGTAAAAGAATAAGCACGCAAGGATGTTAAAGGAAATATAATTAACATTTTATTCACAAAAACTGTTTTGGACTTGAGGAAGCAGTTCAATGTGAATGTTTTGCTAATGTTGTCAACCTTGCGAATGTAAACTAATCATAAAACAGGGACATATAGCCCACACGACAGCTGGCCGGACAGGCCAGTTCTGCTCTAGAGGATTTTTACCACTGATATGTCATTGAGGTAGAAATGTCACATGTATTTATTTGCAGTTAGACCTTTTACAGATGTAGATAAACAATTAAATGTTTACTTCCTAAGCAGAGAGAAAATTTTTAAAAATAATAACAAGGAATAAATACACAATAAGAAATAATAACACAAGGAATAAATGCACAATAAGAAACAATAACTCAAATAAAAAAAATTGGTCACATACACGTGTTTAGCAGATGTTATTGCGAGTGTAGTGAAATGCTTGTGCTTTTAGTTCCGACTGAGCAGCAGTATCTAACATGTAATCTAACAATTCCACAACAACTACCTAATACATACAAATCTAAGTAAAGGAATGGAATAAGAATATATACATATAAATATATGAATGAGCAATGACCGAGCGGCATAGACAAGATGCAATAGATGGTTTAAAATACAGTATATAGTGTACATATGAGATGAGTAATGCAAGATATGTAAAAATTCTTAAAGTGGTATTATTAAAGTGACGAGTGATTCATTTATTAAAGTAGCCAATGATTTCAAGTCTATGTTGGCAGCAGCCTCTCTATGTTAGTGATAGCTGTTTAACAGTTTGATGGCCTTGAGATAGAAGCTCTCGGTCTCAGCTCTCAGTCTTAGCTTTGATGCACATTAAACTGACCTCGCCCTCTGGATGGTAGCGGGGTGAACAGGTAGTGGCTCGGTGGTTTTTGTCCTTGATGATCTTTTTGGCCTTTCTGTGACATCGGTGGTAGGTAGTTTGCCCCCGGTGATGCGTTGTGCAGACTGCACCACCCTCTGGAGAGCCTTGCGGTCGACAGGATGCTCTCAATTGTGCATCTATAAAAGTTTGTGAGGGTTTTAGGTGACAAGCCACATTTCTTCAGCCTCCTGAGGTTGAAGAGGCGCTGTTGCGCCTTCTCCACCACACTCTCTGTGTGGGTGGACCATTTCAGTTTGTCTGTGATGTGTATGCCGAGGAACTTTTCACCTTCTCCACTGCTGTCCCATCGATGGGGGGGGTGCTCCCTCTGCTTTTTCCTGAAGTCCACGATAATCTCTTTGGTTTGTTGAGGTTGAGTGAGAGGTTGTTTTTATGACACCACCCTCCGTGTGCCCTCACCTCCTCCCTGTAGACTGTCTGGTCGTTGATGGTAATCAAGCCTACTACTGTTGTATCGTCTGCAAACTTGATGATTGAGTTGGAGGCGTGCATGGCCACGCAGTCATGGGTGAACAGGGAGTACAGGAGGAGTCTGAGCATGCACCCTTGTGGGACCCCAGTTTTGAGGATCAGTGAAGTGGAGATGTTGTTTCCTACCTTCACCACCTGGGGGAGGCCTATCAGGAAGTCCAGGACCCAATTGCACAGGGTGGGGTTGAGACCCAGGGCCTCTAGCTTAATGATGAGCTTGGAGGGTACTATGGTGTTGAATGCTGAGCTATAGTCAATGAACAGCATTCTTACATAGGTATTCCTCTTGTCCAGATGGGATAGGGCAGTGTGCAATGTTATGGCAATTGCATCGTCTGTGGACCTATTAGGGCGGTAAGCAAACTGAAGTGGGTCTAAGGTGACAGGTGGGGTGGAGGTGATATAATCCTTGACTAGCCTCTCAAAGCACTTCATGATGACAGAACTGAGGGCTACAGGGCAAGAGCCATTTAGTTCACTTACCTTTGCCTTCTTGGGTACAGGAACAATGGTGGCCATCTTGAAGCATGTGGGATGTATCTTGAAGCATTTAATATGTCTGTAAACACACCAGCCAGCTGGTCTATACATGCTCTGAGAACGCGGCTAGGAATGCCGTCTGTGCCGGGAGCCTTGCAAGGGTTAAGACGTTTAAATGTCTTACTCACATCGGCCACAGAGAAGGAGAGCCCACAGTCCTTGGTAGCGGGCTCCGTCAGTAGCACTGTATTATCCTCAAAGCAGGCAAAGAAGGTGTGTAGTTTGTCTGTGAGCAAGACATCGGTGTCCGTGATGTGGCTGCTTTTCTTTTTGTAGTCAGTGATTGTCTGAAGACCCTGCTGCGTACGCCTCGTGTCTGAGCCGTTGAATTGCGACTCCACTTTGTCTATACTTTGTCTATATACTGACATTTCGCTTGTTTGATTTCCTGGCGGATGGAATAACTACACTGTTTGTACCAGTACCAAATCAATGTGCAGGGTAATTAAGGTAGATATATACATATAGGTAGGGGTAAAGTGACTAGACAACAGGATAGATAATAAACAGTAGCATCAGCATATATGCAATGTGGATGGGGGCGTGCTCGGCCCTCCGTTTCCTGTAGTCCACGATCAGCTCCTTTGCCTTGCTGACATTGAGGGAGAGGTTGTTGTCATGGCACCACACTGCCAGGTCACTGACCTCCTCCCTATAGGCTGTCTTATCGTTGTCGTTGACTATGCCTACTACCACCGTCGTGTCATCAGCGAACTTAATGATGGTGTTGGAGTCATGCGTGGCCATGCCATCGTGGGTGAACAGGGAGTACAGGAGGGGACTTAACACACACCAATTAGGGGCCCTCGTGTTGAGGGTCAGTGGCAGATGTGTTGTTGCCTACCCTCACCACCTGGGGGCAGCCCAGGATCCAGTGTTCAGTCCCGGGGTCCTGAGCTTGGAGGGCACTATGGTGTTGAACGCTTAGCTGTAGTCAATGAACAGCATTCTCACATAGGTGTTCCTCTTGTCCAGGTGGGAGAGGGCAGTATGTAGTGCAATAGAGATTGCGAATTGGAGTGGGTCCAGGGTGTCAGGGATGATGGTGTTGATGTGCGCCATGACCAGCCTTTCAAAGCATTTCATGGCTACAGATGTGAGTGCTATGGGGCGATAGTCATTTAGACATTGTCGTTCAGGAACTATGGTGATCTGCTTGTCTGGTAGGCTGTCGTCACTGGCAGCTCACGGCTGAGTTTCCCTCTGTAATAGTGTGCAAGCCCTGCCACATCCAACAAGCGTCAGAGCCAGCGTAGTAGGATTCGATCTTAGTCCTGTATTGATGCTTTACCTGTTTGATGGCTCATCAGATGTCGTAGCAGGATTACGTACGGTCGCTGTGGGGACAACGATGTCGATGCACTTATTAATGATGTCAGTGACTAATGTGGTGAACTCCTCAATTACATTTACATTTACATTTAAGTCATTTAGCAGACGCTCTTATCCAGAGCGACTTACAAATTGGTGCATTCACCTTATGACATCCAGTGGAACAGTCACTTTACAATAGTGCATCTAAATCTTAAAAAGGGGGGGGGGGTGAGAAGGATTACTTATCCTATCCTAGGTATTCCTTAAAGAGGTGGGGTTTCAGGTGTCTCCGGAAGGTGGTGATTGACTCCGCTGTCCTGGCGTCGTGAGGGAGTTTGTTCCACCATTGGGGGGCCAGCGCAGCGAACAGTTTTGACTGGGCTGAGCGGGAACTGTACTTCCTCAGTGGTAGGGAGGCGAGCAGGCCAGAGGTGGATGAACGCAGTGCCCTTGTTTGGGTGTAGGGCCTGATCAGAGCCTGGAGGTACTGAGGTGCCGTTCCCCTCACAGCTCCTTAGGCAAGCACCATGGTCTTGTAGCGGATGCGAGCTTCAACTGGAAGCCAGTGGAGAGAGCGGAGGAGAGGGGTGACGTGAGAGAACTTGGGAAGGTTGAACACCAGACGGGCTGCAGCGTTCTGGATGAGTTGTAGGGGTTTAATGGCACAGGCAGGGAGCCCAGCCAACAGCGAGTTGCAGTAATCCAGACGGGAGATGACAAGTGCCTGGATTAGGACCTGCGCCGCTTCCTGTGTGAGGCAGGGTCGTACTCTGCGGATGTTGTAGAGCATGAACCTACAGGAACGGGCCACCGCCTTGATGTTAGTTGAGAACGACAGGGTGTTGTCCAGGATCACGCCAAGGTTCTTAGCGCTCTGGGAGGAGGACACAATGGAGTTGTCAACCGTGATGGCGAGATCATGGAACGGGCAGTCCTTCCCCGGGAGGAAGAGCAGCTCCGTCTTGCCGAGGTTCAGCTTGAGGTGGTGATCTCAATGTTTTCGGATGAATCCCGGAACATAATCCAGTCTGTGGTAGCGAAACAGTCCTGTATTGAGCTTGTCACTGGTACTTCCTTTTTGAGTTTTAGCTTGTAAGCAGGAATCATGAGGATTTTTTATTTAATTTTTATTTCACCTTTATTTAACCAGTTAGGCCAGTTGAGAACAAATTCTCATTTACAACTGCGACCTGGCCAAGATAAAGTAAAGCAGTAAGAACACAAACAACAACACAAAGTTACACATGGAATAAACAAACGTACAGTCAATAACACAATATAAAAAGTCCATATACAGTGTGTGCAAATGGTGTGAGGAGGTAAGGAAATAAATAGGCCATAGTAGTGAAGTAATTACAATTTAGCAAATTAACACTGGAGTGATAGATGTGCAGATGATGATGTGCAAGTAGAAATACTGGTGTGCAAAAAAGTAAATAAAATGAGATGAGGTCGATAGATTGGATGGGCTATTTACGGATGGGCTATTTACAGATGGGCTGTGTACAGCTGCAGCGATCTGTATGCTTCTCAGATAGCTGATGCTTAAAGTTAGATGTAGGGAGATATAATTCTCCAACTTCAGCGATTTTTGCAATTCGTTCCAGTCATTGGCAGCAGAGAACTGGAAGGAAAGGCGGCCAAAGGAGGTGTTGGCTTAAGTTATGGTCAGATTTTCCAAAGAGAGGGCGAGCGAGAGCCTTGTATGCATTTCTGTGTGTGGAGTAAAGGTTATCTAGAGTTTTGTAGCCTAGTTGCGCAGGTGTAGCCAAGTTGCACAGGTGTCGGGCTGGTAAAAATGAGGTAAAACAGATTTCAGTTTCCCTGCATTAAAATCACAGGCCGTGGGAAACCTCGGGATATGCATTTTCCTGTTTGCTTATGGCCCTATACATCTCGCTGAGTGCAGTCTTATACTAGCATCTTTTTGTGGCAGTAAATAGACAGCAATGGAAAATATAGATTAAAACTCTCTTGGTAAATCGTATGTGTGTAGGTTATCATGAGTTATTCTAACTCTGGCAAGCAAAAACTTGAGACTTCCTAAACATTATAGATCGCACACCAGCAGTTTTTAACAAAGCGACACCCCCCTCCTCCCTTCATCTTACCCGAGGCTGCTGTCCAGTCTTGACGATGCATGCAAAAACCAGCAAGATGTATATTATCCATGTCGTTGACTTACCACGACTCCAAGAAACATACAGTTCTTCAGGTCCCGTCGATAGGATATTCTCGAACAGAGCAAGTCCAGTTTGTTCACTCATGTATATAGTAACAATCAAATTATGAACAACTTACTATAAGATTTCACCTTTGTTATGACTGTAAAATATTTATGACCACACAGTACTTAGTGACAGTACAATATTGGCACCATTTCATATAAGTGATAACAGAGAAGTTTATCATAAACGTCCACTGTGAGCAGCCGTCTGAGCGGTGTGCAGACTCGTTCCAACTTTAGCTTGATTTTGTCCATCTGTGACCGAGTGAAAGTGGTCTTGTTTAAATTCTATGAAATGATTTAGTATTTTTTCATGGTGAGAGCTCTAAATCCGGCTGAGAATATCACAGTGAGATGAAACCACAACTGTTGGATTCGCTAGATTGTCCCCTTTCATATGCTCATATGCCGTCTCCAAGACTGGGGTCCGTTCGCTCAGAGGAAGAGCAAATATATTCTTTGTCTGGATAGGCCAGAAAATTTGACATGCCACTATAGGGCCTGAAACCTGACACTTCAAGTCTGCTTCGCTGAGAGAGTGGTAGTGGAGAGCAGACAGATGGGGCTTTCTGGCACTGTAAGGCACAGGACCCAACAACATTCACAGAGCACTTTCTACACCAAAATGTCAGTCGGAACCAGTCCAGAACCACACAGTCCCCCATTTACAGTGGCTTGCAAAAGTATTCACCATTCACCATTTTTTTATGGTGGAACAAACAAGAAATAACAACAACAACAAAAACTTGATTCTGCATAACTATTCACCCCTTCGAAGTCAATGCTTAGTAGAGCCACCTTTTGCAGCAATTACAGCTGCAAGTCTTTTGGGTTATGTCTCTATAAGCTTGGCACATCTAGCCACTGGGATTTTTACCCATTCTTCAAGACAAAACTGCTCCATCTACTTCAAGTTGGGTAGGTTCCGCTGGTGTACAACAATCTTTCAGTCATACCACAGATTCTCAATTGGATTGAGGCCTGGGCTTTGACTAGGCCATTCCAAGACATTTAAATGTTTCCCCTTAAACCACTCAATGTTGCTTTAGCAGTATGCTTCGGGTCATTGTCCTGCTGGAAGGTGAACCACCGTCCCAGTCTCAAATCTCTGGAAGACTGAAACAGGTTTCTATCAAGAATTTCCCTGTATTTAGTGCCATCCATCATTGCTTCAATTCAATCCATAATTCCTTCCAGTTTCCCAGTCCCTGCCGATGAAAAACATCCCACACCATGAGGCTGCCACCACCATGCTTCACTGTGGGGATGATGTTCTCAGGGTGATGAGAGGTGTTGGGTTTGTGCCAGACATGGTGTTCTTCTTGATGGCCAGAAAGCTCAAATTTTGTCTCATCTAACCAGAGTACCTTCTTCAATATGTTTGCTGAGTCTCCCACGTGCCTTTTGGCAAACACCAAATGTGTTTCCTGATTTTCTTCTTTAAGCAATGGCTTTTTTTTCTGCCCACTCTTCCGTAAAGCCCAGCTCAGTGGAGTGTATGGCTTAAAGTGGTCCTATGGACAGACACTCCAGTCTCCGCTGTGGAGCTTTGCAGCTCCTTCAGGGTTATCTTTGGTCTCTTTGCTGCCTCTCTGATTAATGCCCTCCTTGCCTGGTCTGTGTGTTTTTGAGGGTGGCCCTCTCTTGGCAGGTTTGTGGTGGTGCTATATTCTTTCAATTTTTGTATAATGGATTTAATGGTGCTCCGTGGGATGTTCAAAGTTTCTGATATTTTTAAAACCCAACCCTGATCTGTACTTCTCCACAACTTTGGCACTGATCTGTTTGGAGAGCTCATTAGTCTTCATGGTGCTGCCTGCTTGGTGGTGTTGCAGACTCTGGGGCCTTTCAGAACATGTGTGTATATATACTGAAATTGTGACACATAGATTGCACACAGGTGGACTAATTATGTAACTTCTGATGCAACCCACCAAATCTTATTTAGCGGCTTCATAGCAAATTATCTAATAATTCCAACATTGAAGACTCAAATGCTTCTCAAAGATGCCATCTGGTCGTCAAACTAGCACGAACTAGCATTAATGGTAAAAATGGCTGACAATTAAATAACGTGACATAGAAATCTGTAGCAGCCCGCAAAGTGTGCTGCAGTATTACGCAACTTTTTAAGGAGGAACCACTGTACCAGGACTGGGAACGGCACGGCTTAAACTTTGACTGCTTTGCGCATGCGGTGAAATTAGTGTGTGGTGTTGTTTGGCTGAGAGTTTCCTTTTGCGAAGGTGGAGACAAAGCGGAACACTTATGGACTTAATCATGCATCGGACCAAATTACACAATATTTTTGTTATGGTTTAACTGAGATTACACTGCTCTATAGAGTGATTGCAATCCACACTTTGATTTTGGTAGAAAAGTCACTGTCAAAAATCATTTGTTCACATTTTTGGACTAAAAACATTATTTCACTCAGCATGGAGTGTGTCTGAAGTTACACATCACACTATTACAATAGTGTGACTGTTTTCAAATAAAATGTTTCATATATTTTCTTAAGCATCCTCTGTATTGTGTGCTTATTGTTTAAATCTTAAGGAGCATCATGTACTGCTGGAATGTCCATTTTTTGTGATAAATTACAAGGGTCACTCAAAACATTTACAAAGTATTTATAATGTATAAATAGATCACACTTTAGATGAGGCCGCGCAAAAATACTAATGATTAGTAAATGGTTTATAAGGACCTACATTAAATATCTGCTGAATTATCTTATTGATCATTATTAAATACTTTTAAAGTTGTGTATAAATGTGTGAATAACTAGGTTGCTGACATTTAATTTTTTAATGTATTTTTTATAAATGATGAATAAACTATTTATAAATACATTATAAATGCTTTATTTTATGTGGAGTTATAATAAAGTCCTCCCCAAATTCTCACATACATGTTTCTAAAATGTAAATATGTTGAGGAAAATAGAGCTCTTACAATTCAAGTCTTTCTTCAGTTGTATTTGTTTTTATTTTGATATATAATAAGATGTTATGTTTATTTCCTGTAGGATAAGAGAGGCAGCTAAGACCCACAAACTGGTAGAACAGGAGTTAGCCCATGCTGTCAATGCTAGTGCCATGGTCCTAACTGAAGCATTCCCCTCCAAACCATCCAGCCCTGAGGTAAGACAACTACACGACCCAGCCGTCACTAAACTAAACTAAACTACACTACCCAGCAGCCTCTCTGAATGCAATGAACTACACTACCCAGCAGCCACCTGTGGGAACAAAAACGACATTACCCAGCAGTGACCTGCGGGGACATAAAACTACACCACCCAGAAGCCACTCTGGGGAAGACACAACTACACTACCCAGCAGCCACTGTGGGGAAACACTTTGAGGGGGCAACAAAACTACACTGTTACGATTAACTCCTAACCTATCGTAATTGAAATGCTGAAGTACCCGATACAATAGTTTGTGTATGTTTTATTTCTTCAGTGTCTGAGTCGCAGTACAGCAGTGGAGATTGTGAACAGCAGTAAAGTCCTTCAGCTGGAGACCAGGATGCTGCTGGAGGGAAAACTACTGGTATACTATAAACTCTACCACTGCACTATAGCCAACCCCAACTAGCCTGAAATCCAGAACCTGTTTTGCTAACATTCCTTTCATTCCTTGTCATTGACATATTGTTTTGCATGACAAGGCGTGGGGAGGAGTGGAATGATAGCAGAACAGTTCCCAGGACCCAGGCTAAACCCAAACCTTACTGTGCTGGATCAGACATTTTATTTTCACATTGTCTGTCCCAGCAAACATGGTGAATTCGTGAACAGACCAAACCAGTGCAGATTAGGCTAATTAGCTCGGTTCTGCTTGGTTCGGCTCAGTAGTGTGAAAAAGGTTTCCTAATAGATCATGTAAGTATATTTTACTGGTCTCTTCCACTCCCTCTCTCCTCCCCGTTCTCTCCTCCCTGTCCCCCCTCCGGCTCTCCTCCCCCCGCTCTGTTTTAGCTGGACTCTCCCCAGGAAGAGGACCTTCTCTCTACTCTCAACTCTCTGAGTGCTGAACTCCACAAGCTAGATGATATACACTGGATCTGCCCTGCCATGCACTGCTCAGAGGAAGTGGATGTGAGTGTGTGTGCAAGATGGGGTTTCCTAAACGTGATCCTCGGGACCTCAAGGTGTGCACGTTTTGGTTTTTGCCATATTCAAATAATCAACTAATCATCAAACTTTGATCAGTTGAATCAGCTATGTAGTTTTGGGGCAAAAACCAAAACGAGTTTGGGAAACCCTAGTGTAAAGGTTGGGGGTGTGTTTGTGTGTCTTTGGTAAAGTTGTCTGCTCAATTTGCACCTGACCTGGGTTGAAATACATGTGTATTTGAGTATTTGTTATTTAAGATGTTATTTTTCCTGTGTATTCTTTCTATTTTTATTTGTTTTAATGGTTATTTGTAAAAATAAAAATAAAAAAACTAAATAGACTGCCAATTTCAAATACTTCACTGAATACTATTTGAAACCCTTTTCAAAAACCGTCAAATATTATGCTCTAAAAGGCATGGCACTTCCTACAGAATTGGACTCTTCACAGTGTAATGCTGGCATGTAAACGGTTCAAAGGCCGCCATACTGGAGAATGCATTGCCAGCACATACAGTGTGGGTCCTTCTGTAGCTCAGTTGGTAGAGCATGGCGCTTGTAACGCCAGGGTAGTGGGTTCGATCCCTGGGACCACCCATACGTAGAATGTATGCACACATGACTGTAAGTCGCTTTGGATAAAAGCGTCTGCTAAATGGCATATATTATTATTATATTATACAGTCTGTGGAAATCTTGGATCACTACAACCAAAGTCAACACCGTGGTCAACTATAACGCCATTAACATCGTTGTTGCCTTTTCTCATTTTGAAGACGACACATCCGCTGAAGAAGAGGATACCGATGATGAAGTGGAGGAAGGTCTGTAAGTTCCACTGACCTTGATGAAGTTCACTTTCCACAGCATGAAATATGCTTTTCACACACTACAACTCACTGTGAAAGATGCCTATAAATCTGCAGATAACCACAAAGCCATTTCCAAAGCCTCCAACATTGTCTCCCACTACAGCAAGCAATATTTGCACAGGGTCACCTTGAAGGGGAGAATTGTCTGCAACCAGCCACAAGGTAGAACTCTCAACGGAAATGATGATGTGATGATGTTGTGGACATCCAAATCCCCTTTGAGGTTGCCACAGATAGAGTGCAAGGATCTGACATTGTCAAAGCCAGCTACATCATTCCATGTATCAGAGGACTGACTAAACAGCTCCTCACTTGCTCTACCAGGTAGAATGGAAAGCTTGTCCAAAAACCTGGAAGAAGTTCACAAGCGCCTGACTGTTTATGAGCATAAGAAACCATACCAGATTGCCTCAGTCTTGGATTCACAATTTAAACTGGCATGGTGCAATCACACTTAGAAGGCTGCACTTACTGCAGACATCAATGATCTTGCCACAAAGTTTACCGGCGCCACACTGATCCTCTGAAGTTCTGGAAGACACACAGTCACACACTTCGCAGCTGTGGAGCAGCTTTTCAGCATTGGAGGGCTTATCTTCAGACCAGATCTCAGTTCAATGTCCAAGGAGCTTTTTGAAACACTGATGTTTTTGAAATGTAACATAGCATCTCTTTCATGAGACACCAAAGTATAAAGTATGGGCCGCATATTGTGATGAAACAGTGAAATAAGACCTATACATGTTAAGTTGAATTTTTTTTTGAACTACTATGTACATTCACAACTATTTTCAAATGCATTCAAATATTTTTGGGATAATACCATCTTTCATATACTTCCAACAAAATGTTTTTGAAGTAATTGTAAATACATGCCAATACTTTCCAAATGGTATTTTCAAATACATTCCAATATTCGACTACTATTAAGGTTATCCGAATACTTGTTTTGAAATCTATTGAAAAGTAATTGAAATACCTACAACTGTATTTGAACCCAGGTCTGATTTGTACATGGATTGACAACAGCAGAAGTCATTTGTATTCAACCACACCATTATTTCTCTTCCTCCCTCTATTCTTCCATTTTCTGATCTTCCCTCCCTCTTTCCAGGACTCTGTGAGAGTGAGTGGCAAGAGTAGTATGAAGCTAAAGATGATGCCCAAGGTGAGGAAGGAGAGAGAGAAGCTCCACAAGCAGATGTCCAACAGCTCTCTGTCAGGTAAGGATCCAGGCGAGTCCCTGCTTTAAGGCCTAACCTCCATACAACCACAGCCACAGCTTAGTACATTGTGGCCTGGTGCAACAGTCAGGTAAGAGTTTAGGCGAGTCCCCTACTTCACGGCCTGCTGGGGACAATCAGGCTCCAGAAATGAATAGCCCTGGCCTGCTCTAAATGCTGTGTAGCTCTATATTGTAGCTTCTGTATGTTTATTTTCTCTTGTTTGATTCTGTTTCTCTTTGAGTTCACCTATGCATGCTTGTGGATTCATGAACTTTCAGTGTCCTTGTCAGTGGTGGCTGGTGGCACTTTAAATTGAAGGATGGGCTCATAGTAAAAGCTGGAACGGTATAGATTGGACTGTATCAAACACATTGATTCCATGTGTTTGATACCATTCCATTAACTCCATTCCATCCATTATTATGTGCCTGTCCTCCCCCCAGCAG
>NC_068433.1:33154131-33191631 GCF_023373465.1 Oncorhynchus keta | reverse complement strand
GACGACTGTGTGATCACGCTTTTTCATAGCCGATGTAAGACCTTTAAACAGGTCAACATTTACAAGGCCGTAGGGCCAGACAGATTACCAGGATGTGTGCTCAGAGCATGCGCTGACCAACTTGCAAGTGTTTTCACTGACATTTTCAACATGTTCCTGACTGTGTCTGTAATACCAACATTTTTTAAGCAGAACACCATAGTGTTTTTGTGCACAAGAACACTAAGGTAACCTGCCTAAATGATTACTGACCTGTAGCACTCACGTCTGTAACCATGAAGTGCTTTGAAAGGCTGGTCATGGCTCACATCAACACCATTATCCCAGAAACACTAGACCCACTCCAATTTGCATACCGCCCCAACAGATCCACAGATGATGCAATCTCTATTGCAGTCAACACTGCCCTTTCCCACCTGGAAAAAAGGAACACCTATGTGAGAATGCTATTCATTGACTACAGCTCAGTGTTCAACACCATAGCACCCTCAAAGCTCATCACTAAGCTAAGGGCCCTGGGACTGAACACCTCCCACTGGATCCTGTACTTCTTGACTGGCCGGCCCCAGGTGGTAAGGGTAGGTAACAACACATCCGCCACGCTGATCCTCAACTTGGGGGCCCCTCAGGGGTGCGTGCTCATTCCCCTCCTGTACCACCTGTTGACTCATGACTGCATGGCCAGGCACGACTCCAACACCATAATCAAGTTTGCAGATGACACAACAGTGGTAGGCCTGATCACCGACAACGATGAGACAGCCTATAGGGAGGTCAGAGACCTGGCCATGTGGTTCCAGGACAACAGCCTCTCCCTCAACGTGATCAAGACAAAGGAGATGATTGTGCTCTACAGGGAAAGGAGGACCGATCACACCTCCATTCTCACTGACGGGTGGAGCAGGTTGAGAGCCGTGAAAAAGGCACAACAAAACCTATTCCCCCTCAGGAGACTGAAAAGACTCGGCATGGGTCCTCAGATCCTCAAACGGTTCTACAGCTGCACAATTGAGTGCATCATGCATCACTGCCTGGTATGGCAACTGCTCAGCTTCCGACTGCAAAGCACTACAGAGGGTAGTGCGTACGGCCCAGTACATCACTGGGGCCAAGCTTCCTGCCATCCACGACCTCTATACCAGGCGGTGTCAGAGGAAGGCCTTAAAAATGTTCAAAGACTCCAGCCACCCCAGCCGTTCTCTCTACTACCACACGGCAAGCTGTACCGGAGTCCCAAGTCTAGGTCCAAAAGGCTTCTACCCCCAAGCCTTGAGACTCCTGAACAGCTAATCAAAGGGCTACGCAGACCCATCTTTTACGTTGCTGCTACTCTGTTTATTATCTATGCATAGTCACTTCAACTCTACCTACATGTACATATGACCTCAATTACCTCGACTAACCGGTGCCCCCGTACATTGACTCAGTACCGGTACCCCCTGTATATAGCCTCTGTGTTGTTATTTTACTGCTGCTGTTTAATTATTTGTTAGTTTTATTTTCTATTTTTTACTTAACACTTATTTTTCTTAAATTCTTAAAGCATTGTTGTTTAAGGGCTTGTAAGTAAGCATTTCACTTCGGCGCATGCGACAAATACAATTTGATACGATTTGAAACACGAGCAATGGACATTAGGCCGGTGTAATTCTGTCCTTTGGTCTGATGAGTCCAAAATGTAGATGTTTGGTTCCTACCGCTGTGACTTTGTGAGAGTCAGAGTAGGTAAATGGATTAACTCTGCATGTGTTGTTCCCACAGTGAAGCATGGAGGAGGAGGTGGTTTGATGGTGTGGGGGTGCTTTGCTGGTGACACTGTCTGTTATTTATTTAGGCACATTTAACCAGCATGGCTACCACAACATTCTGCAGCGATACGGCATCCTATCTGGTTTGCGCTTAGTGGGACTATCATTTGTTTTTCAACAGGACAATGACCCAACACACCTCCAGGCTGTGTAAGGGTTATTTGACCAAGAACCAGAGTGATGGAGTGCTGCATCAGATGACCTGGCCTCCACAATCACCCGATCTCAACCCAATTGAGATGGTTTGGGATGAGTTGGATCGCAGCCAACAAGTGCTTAGCATACATGTAGGAACCTTTTCAAGACGGTTGCAAAAGCATCCCAGGTGAAGCAGGTTGAGAGACGGTCGAGGTGTGCATAGCTGTCATCAAGGCAAAGGGTGGCTACTTTGAAGAATCTAACATATATTTTCATTTGTTTAACACTTTTTGGGTTACTACATGATTCCATATGTATTATTTCATAGTTTTGATGCCTTCACTATTATTCTACAATGTAGAAAATAATTTTATACTAAGAAAAACCCTTGAGTAGTGAGTAGGTATGTCCAAACTTTTGACTGGTACTGTATATACACTACCGTTCAAAAGTTTGGGGTCACTTAGAAATGTCCATATTTTTTAAAGAAAATTTCATTTTTTTGTCCATTAAAATGACATCAAATTGATCCGAAATACAGTGTAGACATTGTTATAATTTTGTAAATGACTGTTGTAGCTGGAAATGGCTGATTTTTTATGGAATATCTACATAGGCGTACAGAAGCCCATTATCACTCCTGTGTTCCAATGGCACGTTGTGTTAGCTTTTTAAAATGATAACCTTGGTTTAGCTAACTGATCATTAGGAAACCCTTTTGCAATTATGTTAGCACAGCTGAAAACTGTTGTTCTGATTAAAGAAGTAATAAAACTGGCCTTCTTTAGACTAGTTGAGTATCTGGAGCATCAGCATTTGTGGGTTTGATTACAGGCTCAAAATGGCCAGAAACAAAGTATTTTCTTCTGAAACTTGTCAGTCTATTCTTGTTCTGAGAACTGAACGCTATTCCATGTGAGAAGTTGCCAAGAAACTGAAGATCTCGTACAGCGCTGTGTAGTACTCCCTTCACAGAACAGCGCAAACTGGCTCTAACCAGAATAGAAAGAGGAGTGGGAGGCTCCAGTGCACAACTGAGCAAGAGGACAAGTACATTAGAGTGTCTAGTTTGAGAAACAGACGCCTCACAAGTCCTCAACTGACAGCTTCATTAAATAGTACAGGAAAACACCAGGTGAAAAGGTGAGTCTGGGATGCTGGCCTTCTAATCAAATCAAAGTTTATTTGTCACGTGCGCCGAATACAATTAGGCGTAGACCTTACAGTATAATGCTTACTTACAAGCTCTAACCAATAGTGCAAAAAAAGTTTAGGTGAACAATAGGTTGGTAAAGAAATTAAACAGACAGAGTTTCTAGACAAAGTTTAAAAGAAAAAGCCATATCTCAGACTGTCAAAAAGAAAAGATTAAGATGGGCAAAAGAACAGACATTGGACAGAGGAAGATTGGAAAAAAGTGTTATGGACAGACTAATGTAAGTTTGAGGTGTTTGGATCACAAAGAAGAACATTCGTGAGACGCAGAAAAAAATGAAAGATGCTGGAGGAGTGCTGGACGCGATCTGTCAAGCATGGTGGAGACAATTTGATGGTCTGGCGGTCAATTGGTGGTGGTAAAGTGGGAGATTTGTACAGTAAAAATTATCTTGAAGAAGGAAGCCTAGCACTCCATTTTGCAATGCCATGCCATACTCTGAACGGCACTTTGGAGCCAATTTCCTCCTACAACAGCACAGTGACCCAAAACACAGCTCCAAACTATGCAATAACTATTTAGGGAAGAAGCAGTCAGTAGGTATTCTGTTTATATTGCAGTGGCCAGCACAGTTACCGGATCCCAACCCTATTGAGCTTTTTTGGGAGCAGCTTGACCGTATGGTACGCAAGAAGTGCTCATCAAGCCAATCCAACTTATGGGAGGTGCTTCAGGAAGCATGGGGTGAAATCTCTTCAGATTACCTCAACAAATTGACAACTAGAATGCCAAAGGTCTGCAAGGGTGTCATTGCTGCAAATGGAGGATTATTTGACGATAGCAGTTTGAAGGACACAATTATTACTTCAATTAAAATCGTTATTTATAACCTTGTCAACATCTTGACGATATTTCCTATTCATTTTACACCTCATTTCATGTATGTTTTTATGGAAAACGAGGACATTTCTAAGTGACCGCAAACTTTTGAACGGTAGTGTATATGTTGTTGATGTTTCTCTAATATTTCTAGCAACCTAACAATTTTATGAAGTTGGCTTTAGCTTTATCTCTCCCCCAACCTCAACTAGCTACCAAGAAGCGATTTCAGGCTATTAATCAAGTTATAGTAGCTAGCTTGTCTAACTATGTTAGCTGGCAAGGTTGGTAGACTTTAGAAAAGCAAGCAATAACTTAAATGTACTGAATAAGACTCACATTCCTTTCAATCTTTTACCCAGATTTTAGCCAAGATACAGAGAAGTGTATATAGTATAATATACAGACGGCTCGAGGTATACTTAGATATGCAGATTTTTGTTGTTGTTTTTGACATAGCTTAATGACTTCGGCTCTAGAGTTCAGTAAAAAGCTGTTTCAGGTGTTAAAAAAATGCAAGGACAGGGGCCCCCTTCTGGACCACCCCCAACCGTCCTCACATACTTTTTGCATCCTCAGATTTTTAGGGTGCATGACACCCCTGAAAGCTGCACAAGTAACTTAATATCACTTTATATCAACTTAAGTTGATGAAAACTAACGATTTTGAAAAACAGTGAAACATTCATTAACATTGTGTAAAAAGGAGAAACTTTGATTGTCCATCTCTCTCTCTCTCCCACAGGATCTTGGGATATTAAAGGTGGGGCATGTGAGACGGATCCTTCAGGCAATTGAGGAACTTAACGAGGAGGCTTAAGAAGACAGCTGTCACTATGGCAACCGGAGGGGGGATAAATTATTCAACAATTCAATGACCCTCCCCATTCAGCTATCACCTCCCCCTTGATTCAATGTTCTCCATTTTGTAATCAGGGAGGAGTTGTTTTTAACGAGGGGGCGTAACTTTGCATTGCATCACCGTTTGGTGTACTGTTTGACCTGCTGACCAGGGATGTGGGCGTGTTCTTCTTGATAGTCAAAGTGGCCAATCAGAGATGAGGAAAGAGTTTATAAGCATATTTTGTTTCATTGACAACGCAATGTGTTTACATAGGCGGTGCTGTCCTTTGCATGACGGGAGTGGACATTTTGTTTTTATTCTTAGATATATCCTCTTTTTGGGGTTTAGGCTAGCCTTCCTCTTTTCGCTCTTGACTTTTGGGACTTTTTAGTTTCCTCGAAATCTGAAGTTTGAGGATATCTTTGTTGGAGGACATCAACAATAACGAAAAACACCTCAACTTATTATCACCTGAGGAACTGGAGACATAAAAATGTGAAAAAGTTTTTATTGAAGGTTCATATTGAGGAATGTAATACATGTGGACAGAATATGGTACTAATATATTGGCCTTGCTAAAGTACTTACCATAATATCTGTAATATATGTACTGTAGCATCTTATGTCCAGCTACTACAGTGCTCACTGTAATATCTACGGCTAGCTACTACAGTACTTACTGTAACATCTAAACCACGATGACCTCAATGTGTCCCTGCATGCCTTCCAAGTTGGATGAAGTAGCCCATTGACACTGATCTAAGATCCGTCTAAGGTTTGCATAATCCCTCCTTATGGTTATGCTTAGGTTTGGAGGGAAAGTTGATGCTACGTCTGTGGTTGGGGATATACTTATACCATCCCTTACCCTTACGCTGGAATAGAAATGCAGTGAGATTTATTTTATTTTTTCCGTTGGAGAAATTGAGTAACATTTTATTTTGAAGGTCTGGTTATAAACAGCTTATAAACTGTTAAGATAGTTCATGTATAGTTTAACTGTTAGTTAACCACTATATCGTTCTGTATATTTTATTCATGTATTTATGAATAGTAGTAGTTTCGGATGAAAATAATATATATTACAAAGACCAGTATGCCGAGTCATATATAGTTAAACCATGAACAAGAGATATAAGTTCAGTTGTATCATTAAGTTAAAATAACATGTATTTAATTCATTCAATGCAGAACAAGCTATGTATTAGTCATTTAATAGTTAAGTAATGGTGTTTATTAATCAGCTTTATTATCAGCCTTCCAGATAAAGTGTTAGCTATGATTGTCCTACTGTACCAATAGCGTGCTTGTCCTGCTGTTATTGCTAGAGGCTTTAGTGATGTACCTGTACACGTGTGCCAAGTTTTAAACGACATATGACGATTGTGTGTGTGTGTGTGTGTGTGCAAACGACACTGTGTGCGTGTCATTCATTTCAAAGTTTACTGTACCTTGCCTTGCACTTTACAGAGAGAAACTCAAAAGAAAAAATGTGTGTGCGAGCGATGTGTGCGTGTATGTTGTAAAAGTGATCGTTCACTTGTGTTTTTATTGCTATGGAAACGGTCGCTCTCCCTTGTATTTATGACACATCTATACAGAGATCAGTGTGTGTTAATATGTAACATATAAATATAACCAACACGAATGTTAAAGTATATTATATATACATAATAGATATTAAATGTTTATTCACTTGTCAGGGGTTGTTCTACTACTGTACATGCTCTCAGGGTGGCAAAATTCCAGTAATTTCTTCTAAATTACCAGGTTTCAAGAAATCCCGTTGGAACATTTCCGGATTTTCAGAAGTGAATACGCAGGAAACCCAGGAATTTTGGGAAAGTTTACAGAATTTTTCAACCCTAATGTTCTCACTTTACACATCCTAATCTCATGGAAGACTGGATTCTGAAAAATGTTGCGACACCGTTACTCCAACGCTATGCCAACGATTCCTTAGCGGCTGTTGTTGTGTCTATGGCACGACGCTAGGATATCAGTATTGAAATCTTGTGTGACATAATATATATAGTGGTCAATCGCCAAGGTACTGAGAGGTATGGAGAACAATGCATCAACGACTTAACGATCAAGTCAAGAGGAAAAGTCTTGGAAACGTTTTGTTGGACAACATGTATGTAACATGTAATATGCCACGGTTGTGTAAACAGTATTTGACGGCAAGTTTTTGTGAACGCACGCCTACAGACCGCACTGGCTGGACTCTGCTGTGCAATGCGCACAGCTGGACTCGATGTTGCACGTTGTTTGTTCAAAGATGTTTAATAATGATAATCTTGTGCTGTTAATTCGTTGTACTGGTTGATCTCTGCAACCAGGCTGGAAGGTCAGCCTTTGGGCCTAAAAAGTATTCCTTGAAGTCCTAAGTGTCAAGATGTTGTATATTATACTATTTAATGGTATCAATTGATAAGGAGGATGTTATTGTGATTCAAATCTTGAATGTAATCTTGAATTGTGATCAAATCTTGAATTGTGAATCTTTGAACTCATCATGTATTGAACTTGATTTGAGTGTTCCCAAATAGATATACATCATGCTCCATCTCAGAGCCAAACTGTTATTTTGACAGTTTACTCAACATAAATGTTTGTTGCCAATAAGACAGGAATCATGCAGGCTATGATTTTACTGTTTTACTGCATATGATTGATTATCATCAGTGAATTTAGGCCGGATTACAATCAAAGGCGCGTTGTCGAAAAGCATACTGCACTCGACTTTTAAAGGTAATTTACGCTTCAGCCAATATTAAGCGTGCTACGCCCTTCGCGACAGCAGGCCTTCGATTGAATTCAGGCCCAAGCCTATTTATTTGTGCTATCCAATTGCCAATCATCCATGTCCCAGAACCCAGAGAGAGAGACAGCATTCACTGGCTGCTAGCAGGAGGCTGAAATAAAGTGTATCCATTGCTGTTGGAGTCCGGTGTGCGTGTGTGTCCCAAGTGTGGCAACGCACATTAAAACAAAAGGAGAAACTCCATCTGTCTAATGAATATCACAGCACAGCAGGCCCATTTAGCGTCACAAACAAGTCACATTCAAACAGGAATGATGTAGAATGGACAGATGGACTTTTCAATATGGTAGTCCTTTCTGATTTAATTGCAATGAAACCAGAGGACGGTGTCCATGTTGGGACATTGACTCTGACCCAGATTTGTCTGATAACTGACTTCTGTAGCCTGACAATGGCCTAATATGTACTAGAGGGCAGAAGACGAAAACTCACCTATAAGGGGTTGATATTTTTTTTTTTTTTAGTTTAGTTTATTTTTACAGGGACAGTGCACATTAATCAACGTTTCAGTAAAAGTGCCGGTTTTAGCCAGCCGGCTAATTTTCAACCGGAGTCCCTGGGCAGGTTATTAAAAACAATTACAATATAGACAATAGCACCATAGACATAGCAACATAGGACAAGCAAGACATAGCATACAGACAGAGCAACATAGAACAAAAAGCAGCAAGACATATTCCTTATTTGTTTCTGTGAATACAGTAGAGATCAATACATAAAACAAATTCAAATACAATTTCTTTATAAATTAAAAACCAGTAACAATATTACAGGCATACCATGGCCTTAGACTAAGGAAAATGGACAATAAAGTACTCTAACAACACTCAATCTCACAGCCAGTCAGAGCATCCTCTTGACCGTTACTGTCTTGACGGACCACAGACATAATCAATCAACTAATCAATTTATCCTTCTAACACGGGCATCTCATCCTCTTCTGGAGGATTCTGGATGATCTGCGGTTTCTCCCACTCCTCGTCTGAGTCACTGATGTCATCGTCGTCGATGTCCCTGTCCCACTGACTGGGGTCGTCGGCCTCATCGGTGTAACCTGTAACACAGTGAGCAATTACTGTGAACCCAGTCGATGTTTTGATTATGGCAGTGTATAGCCTGGCAGAAATTGACGGTGTCTAACCCCCAATGTTAACGTTTATGCCTTTCCTTAACCTTTAACCTAACCTTAACCTAACCATTGTTCCTAAACTTAATCTTAACCTTAATTTATTTTGACCCCAATGCCTAAATGTATTTTGTCATCCTGCCGGTCGAACAAACACTTCCTTTATAATCACAAGATAAAACAACATAAAGGGGGATGTTTACAGTACCCATGTCCAAATCCTGGGGTTCGGGTTCTGGTTTGAACTTGGGGTCCTCTAGTTTTCCCCAGGCCACAGCATCTGCCTTACGGAGCGACACTTCCACCTTAGACGAAACCATGTTGACCCCACTGTTGGCTACATCCGCTACCTAGAGTAGAGGAGGAAGAGGGATATGAGGTTAGGGTTATGGTGGGGATAGTTGTTGGTTGGTGTTTAGAGGGGAGAGAAAGGCGAAAGAGACAGGAAGAGGGAAATAGAAAACAGAAACACAAGCGAGAAAGAAAGAGGAATGTATAGTACAAAGAGAGAGGCTGGAAACAATTCAAGCGGTAAAAAAATAAATAATAATAATAATAATAATAAAAAAGAAGACCGGAAAAGCATTGCCCCTCACCCCCCACAGATGGAAGTCCTTATGGAAAATCTTGTTGTCCTCAAACTGGATGTGACAGGTCAGCTACAGGAATAGAGATAGGGACAGGGCGGTAGAGAGAGAAAGAGAGATGTTAATCATCATTAACAACCTTATGCAAAAGTCAATGTGTGTATATGCCAAAAGTCAATATGCGTGTGTGTGTTACCACTCTGCGATTGGCTTTGACGGAGGACAGTTCAGGGTTGGCGTTCTTGTATGTCTGCGTTCGTGTGTATGTCTGCATTTGTGTGTGTGTGTAGCCCGTTCTTACCACTGTGCGGTTAGCCTCGACGTAGGACAGTTCAGGGTTGGCGTTCTTGGCATAGATGGTCACGTAGACCTGTGTGGATGTCTGGTGCCAGTCATGTCTACACGCAACCTTCTTATTGTTCTGCACACACAAACATTGAGAGAAAGAGAGAGAAAAGAGTTTACAGTTAACTGTTTACAGCAAAATGTCCAAGTGATTTTCATGTTTAAAAAAAACCCCAGGCATAATTGGCTACAGAACGAAACCCGGACATTAAGAAAAGGTGAAAAAGAGAGAGAGGAGGGCTAACACTGACCACTTTTTGGACCCAGCGATGTTTGCCAGTGGTACAACCCTTCTGATCCAGAAAAGCATTAAAGTCTATAGTCTTCACACAGCAACAACCCCAGTACTTATACCTGTAAGGTTAGAATTACAGCACCGTATTATACCTATGGTATTACATTAATTACATTTCATATGCTTATATAAGGCAGCATTAAAGTCTATGGTCTTTACACAGCAACAGCTCTAGTACTTATACACGTAGAAGAGTATATAATAGTATTGTATAATACAGGCATGGACACAGTATATTCGGAAAGTATTCAGACCCCTTGACTTTTCCACATTTTGTTACTTTACATTATAAAACTGATTAAACTTTTTTTAAATTCATCAATTTACACACAATTACCCCATAACGACAAAACAAGAACAGGATTAGATTTTTTTGCAAATGTATTACATTTAAAACGAAAATATCACATTTACGTAAGTATTCAGAACCTTTACTCAGTACTTTGTTGAAGCACCTTTGGCAACGATTACAGCCTTGAGTCTTTTTGGGTATGAACACGCTTGGCACGCCTGTATTTGGAGAGTTTCTCCCATTCTTCTCCGCAGATCCTCTCAAGAACGGTCAGGTTGGATAGAGTTGTAGCACAGCTATTTTCAGGTCTCTCCAGAGATGTTCGATCGGGTTCAAGTCTGGGCTCTGGCTGGGCCACTCAAGGACATTCGGAGACTTGTCCCGAAGCCACCCCTGCATTGTCTTGGCTGTGTGCTTAGGGTTGTTGTCCTGTTGTAAGGTGAACCGTCACCCCAGTCTGAGATCCTGAGCGCTCTGGAGCAGGTTTCCATCAAGGATCTCTCTGTACTTCGCTCCGTTCATCTTTCCCTCGATCCTGAGTAGTTTCCCAGTTCTTAACATCCCCACAGCATGATGCTGCCACCAACATGCTTTACCGTAGGGATGATGCCAGGTTTCCTCTAGACGTGACGCTTGGTAATTCAGGCCAAAGAGTTCAATCTTGGTTTCTTCAGACCAGAGAATCTTGTTTCTCATGGTCTGAGAGTTCTTTAGGTGCCTTTTGGCCACTCTACCATGATTAATGGAGTGCTGCAGACATGATTGTCCTTCTGGAAGGTTCTCCCATTTCAACAGAGGAACTCTGGAGCTCTGTCAGAGTGATCTTTGGGTTCTTGGTCAACTCACCTCCCCAGATTGCTTAGTTTGGCCAGGCGACCAGCTCTAGTAAGAGTCTTGGTGGTTCCAAACTTCTTCCATTTAAGAATGATGGAGGCCACTGTGTTCTTGGGGACCTTCAATGCTGCAATGTTTCGGTACCCTTCCCCAGAGCTGTGCCGCGACACAATTCTGTCTCGGAGTTCTACAGACAATTCCGTCGACCTAATGGCTTGGTTTTTGCTCTGACATGCACTGTCAACTGTGGGACCTTATATAGACAGGTGTGCCTTTCCAAATCATGTCCAATCAATTGAATTTACCACAGGTGAACTCCAATCAAAATGTAGAAACATCTCAAGGTTGATCTATGGAAACAGGTTGTACCGGAGCTCAATTTTGAGTCTCATAGCAAAGGATCTGAACACCTTTAAATTGTAATATATTTGCAAACATTTCAAAAAACCTGTTTTCGCTTTGTCATTATGGGGTATTGTGTGTAGATGGATTAGGAAAAAATATTTATTTCATCCATTTTAAAATAAAATATTTTCAGAATGTGCTGTAAGTATAATACAGTCCTCATCTTACCCCTCGTGGAAGACAGGTGCTCCAGGGTGGTGTGTACAGGTCTCTCCGTTGGTCTCTGGGCCCTGGTATTGCTGTCAACAACAACAAACAACAATCATCTACTGAATTCTCCTCTCAGGTAGGGGGATAACTAACATGCTAACAACAATTTTAAGATGACAACATTTTTCTAATGAGAAAGTTGGGACTTTGAGGTTTCTGCATTGTGATGCATTTACATGATACTACAACATTATATGGCAGCCATGTTAGCTACCTATTAACATTTAAATAATGATATGCAACTGAATGTCTAGAATTGGAACAATATTCAACATTCGTAAATCGACCCAACTCTCTAGAATATAAGGCTCTGGAACAAACTGTTGAATTACGGGAAAGAGTTAACACTGTCTGAGACTGGCTGTTACCCTAACATCAGCAGAATGCAACAGATTCATTATCAAAGACAGGAGTTACTGCACATCAAATGTTTTACTCCCTTCTCTGTGAAACACACACTAACATACATACATACACACACAAGAGCACATGCACACACACACACACACCACACACACACACACACACACACACACACACAGAAACACGCATACACAGACACACAAAAGAGACACATGGCCTCCCGGGTTCGATCCCGGACTGTGTTGCAGCCAGACGTGACCGGGAGACCCATGAGGCGGCTCACAATTGGCCCAGTGTGGTCCGGGTTAGGGGAGGGTTTGAACGGCTGGGATGTCCTTGTCCCATCGCTTTCTAGCGACTCCTTGTGGCAGCCGGGCGCAAAAGCATGCAGACTTCGGTTGCCAGCTGCACAGTGTTTCCAGGTGCAGCTAGCTTCCGGGTTAAGCAAACAGTGTGTCAAGAAGCAGTGCGGCTTGGGCGGGGTCGTGTCTCGGAGGACTTATGTCTCTCGACCTTCGCCTCTCCTGAGTCCGTAGGAGTTGCAACGATGGGACAAGACTAACTAACTACCAATTGCATATCACGAAATTGGGGAGAAAAAAATAAATAAAAGCACTAATAAAAAAATGAATAGAAACACCTACTGTTTTGCATCCTGTGTTCTTGCATCGTGTTCCCTGCATGACAACTGCAGTCTCTGTGAAGGCGAGAGAGAGAAATAAAGAGAGGAAGGGTCAGAAGGACAGGGGAGGTTATACTACCTAAGTAGTTTCAAAATAATATATTTCAGAGAAGTATTGGTATTAGTCAACAGAAGCATTGAAATGCACTGCTATTATATAGAAACCAACGATTTGAACAACAAGGGGATACCAAACAGAGAAGGTATGGGAGGGATACACACACACACACACCTTTCTTTTTTAGTTCTGCCTTGCTGCTGATTTCCATCTTCTCCAGAACCTGAGTCAGAGAGGCGGACACCTTCAGCTTCAGTTTGGTCTTATCCTCATCTGAACTGTAAAGGACAATAAATAGATAATTTAAATAAATAAACACTTAATCAGCCATCTGAGCAAGCTGACCCTACCTGGGTCTCTCTTTCTGCAGTGCCTCAGCTGATTTGGGCCCCTGGTAAATTATCTCCTCTCTGTTGTTTCTCACACCGTTCTTGTCTGATGTCACTGTCGGCTGCATAGGCTCCTGGGGCTTTTCGTTACTATGACACCCCTGGGTGCAGCCCTACAATAGAAAAGTAATGTCAGGATACTGCGTACAGAGTACCCTGACAGCGAACTACTGCATAGAACTTGATAAGTACTGTTCCCTGAGCTAATGCCTATATGCTTCAGCTCAGTGGGTTAAAACAGTCTGGACTTCAAACCCAGTTGGTCCCACATGGTCCTTACCTTGATAGAAAGGAATTCAGAGAAGTCTGTGGTTCTCTTCCTACAACAAGACCAACCCTGGACACACACACGCGTTGTTTATCAATTTGATCAAGTACTGTGAGGATAGTTTCATATTTATTGATTCTCATCTGTAAGTTTCTCAAATGTTTATTTATTGACATACCTTCAGAGCATCGTGGAAGATGGGAACACCTGGATGATGAAGACAGGCATCTAGAGGGCGAGAAACATCAAAAGGTACTTGTTGGCGCTGGCATTTGTCAGACACAAACGTTGTAACTTGTCACAGACAAGCAGGCACACACACACAATCAGCAGGGTCTCCCAGACAGCTGTCAAGAGTTCTGGTCATAAGAGGGAGGGGGTTGGGCCCATATAAGGCATTAACTAACCTAACAGTTGCTATGAAGAGACCTCTACTCGGTGACCTAAAGACGTGGGAAATTATGTCAGCGCATGCTTTCACTCAGTGTCTGTCTCTCTCATATGCACATATGTCACACAAGCACAACAATTGCACACACATGCCTACAATACAATCTCTCAAGCCAGAATCTCTCCATGATATGCCAATGAGTGGATGACTAGGCCAGTTTTCTGGACCCAAAGATGCTTAACTCCAAGATGTGTTTTAGTCTATTAGTAATGGGATCAATCTTCGTCTGCGAAACTGGTCCTTTCAGTTCTGCTAAAAACACCTGTCAATTCCCACCTCTGTCCCAAAGGGGTCTGTCAGACTATGATAGTCTATGCTATTACATATTAACTATTACCATAATACACATTATCCCCTCTACATTTGTCCATTCAAAAACAGTACTAGTCTACAATAGACTGAAAACTCAAATACCTTGCAATATTTGCAACATGCATTTAATCCAAATAATATTATTCATTACTAATAAACTGTCATTGTCTACAGTGCATTCAATCCAACATGTGTACCATCGCAGTATAACAGTGACTAATAAACCCTGTGTTTGAGTTAAAGTAGCAAGTGGTTTTACCGTCTTTGTTCTTGTCGGCATCAAACTTCTCTCCACAGCCTTTGTTGTAGCAAAGAAGTGCCATATTGGCCTAGTATTTAGTTTGTCCTCTCGTAACTCTTCTGCCTAACTTTTCCTTTCGCTAACCCGCTCTTCTTTTTCCTCTTCGAGGGGCTTCGAAACTTTAATCCCACACAGTCTTCCAGAACTTTCTCCCGGATAGAAGAGAAGCGAGGGAATGAGAGAAAGAACGAGAGAGATCTAGGGGGACTAAGAGAGGAAAGAGAGGGGGTCTCTGCTTGGCCTGGCTGAATGAATTTTAAAAATAGCCACAAGTCATCGTCTCTCTCTCTTCAGCTGTCAGTCCTTATCTAGTAGTGGCTTGGCATTCCTCTCTCCTGTCCTGGCCATCTGTCTGCCTGTGTGTGTACTGCACTAAGCACACGTGTAGGCATGGCAGTTGGGGCTAAGAAAGGGTCTCCCAAAGGGGTGCACATTTTGGTTTTTGCCCTAGCACTACACAACTGATTCAAATGTATCATCAAGCTTTGATCATTTGAATCTGCTGTGTAAGTGTTCGGGCAAAAAAACAAAAACGCGCACCTTTTGGGGTCCCGAAGACAAAGTTTGGGAAACGCTCGGCTAAAACCTGTCAGAATAAGCCGCTTACCATGCTGCAAACCGTATACTCTTAACATTAACGGGTCCCATGTGGCTCAGTTGTAAGAGAATGGTGCTTGCAACGCAAGGGTTGTGGGTTCCAGTCACTTTGAATGAGAGCATCTACAAAAATGTAAGTGGAGATTGTTTTAAGCAGCAAGCCTCACTCAGTGCAGACACTCCACACTACAAAAAAAATGATCATTAAAATCACCAAATGCTTTAGGAATGGAAAATGACTTTATTTCTTCCAAAAAAAGATAATCAAAATAAACACAGTAAGTAAAATAAAAGGCAATGATTTTTGTATTTCTGTAACGTTCGTTTTGTATTATTTCCATGCTTAATAAAATCCTAATATTTCTGCAGAAATAAATAAAAATGTACAAAGAGGGGGAAGAACAAGAAGAATAATCAGAGACAAGGGTGTGATTCTCTGAATCATTTGGCATCCTTGACAATCAATGACATCCCATTGGCAACCTGTAGATATGCAGCCAATCCCCTTCTTCATACGTTTAATCACCCCTTGGGTATTATTATATATCTATATACTGTATAATGCAAATATCAAATAGCTCTCATGTTCAGAAAAATAACAATACAAAGACAAAAATAACATTATGGCTGATGTGTGTGTATGTTTGTGTCCCAAATGACACCATGGCTGCGTTTACACAAGCAGCCAAATCCAATCATTTCTCTTTGACCAGTCAGATCAGCTCTTTTACCAAGACTTGGGCAAAAGATCAGAATTGGGCTGCTTGTGTAAACGCAGCCCATATTCCCTGTATAGTACAATACAGGGATTGTGATGTATATGTGTATGTGTTTGCATGTTTCTATTTATATTTACATAGTTATCACCAGTTCAGCTATCAGAAGGGTAGTTTCCAAAAAAAACATGTAGGGAAAAAATGTTCACATGGTCATTGAACAAACACTGACTGAAAATGAGAAAATAACAGATAAACTGATTAATTTTATGGAGAGATTTATCCATTTATAACCCCAAAAAGCCATTCCTATTTTTCCCTGTTCCTTTTTCATTTCAGGTTGATGACATCTTCAATTACTGTGTTACTACAGGGACTCACCACTAGAGGGTACTACACTTGCAGATATGATCAGAAAGACCCATTTCAATAAAGGGAAAAAGTAACGTGGCATCTTTGGAAAAGTAAAAGCGTTTGGCTACACCCCCAGACCACCTCCTCCAATGTGTTGAGGACAGAGGACGCAACGAGCCAAGGAAAGACTATTGAGATTCACCCTAGAGCTATGGTTAGGGGTGTCTGTCCTTGCGGCATGTAATCAGAAATGCAACCATGACAATCTGGAACCCGGAGTTTTAACAGACATTAAATCAGATCATGCTTTTAAGGGGAGCTGTAGAAAGAACACATCATCACGACCATGCACAGGGGAAGAAAAGCCTACCATAAACAGACCATCAGCGTGATTTGACATTGTTGGCATTCGCTCTGGGAGCTAAACGCTCTTCAGGTCTTAGAAGACGAGAGAAAAAGACAAGATTATTGAGACGCACCCCCTAAGATTATAATAGGACAATCAACATTGTAGTCTCCACACTGTCTCTCTCCCACTCTGCTAATTCTTCCACTATTTTGAAACCAGTTCAAAGACACACAAAACACAGGCAGGCCGGGTACCATGCAGAACAACAATCTAGTTTAAAAATGACTCAAAGAGAGAAATGAAACTACTGAAGAACCAGAGAACATAAGACATGATACATTCCAGAGAAAAAGCTGTCCTCATCAACTTCAGTGCCAAACAAGGATTGTGTGCCAAATGGCATTATTCCCCATATAGTACACTACTTTTGACCAGAGGCCTACATAGGGAATAGGGTGCCATTGGGATACAAATACAGTTGCCCCTAGACACTGATCTAAGGTCAGTTATGCATTTCTCCCCCAAGTGTTTGCTGATCCTAGATCTGTCTCTTAGAGCAACTTCTACCCAGCTTCCTACCCTCCTGAGTAAGGGACGATCACAGTATGAGGAGCCCAGAGAAGGGTTTCTGTGTTTAATATATATCCACATAGTAAGGTTGGAATAATAGTGTGATATTGTGAAAATGATAATGCCATTTTAGTGTTAGAGATGTTTGAAAAGACGGTCAAATTTCAGCCTGTTTTGGTGGGATGGCGTTTTGGCTTGCTTGGTGACATCACCAGGCGGTAAATTTAATAGACCAATAAGAGCGTTCCAAACCTATAGCTAGCATTCCCCTCCCCACTCAGACCACTCCCTGACAATCTTAACAAAATTATTGCTTGAGAAACTGATGTCTTTGCTTATTTTTGACCATTTTAATTGAAAACAATCAAAAGGTAGTAATTGTTACCTAGAAAGGATTTGAAATAGATGAAAACAGCTGCATTGGACCTTTAAATTCCAAACGACCACCACTGGTTCTCAACCCCCTTTTACACAGGTACTACTATAGCGAGGCAATCCTTCCTACAGACAAAGACTAGTGCCATCAGAACCCTCAAATACTTCAAGACTACAGACGTAATTCATCATTGAGAGTATACATCCCCCTTAGACATTGTGGATAGTTCGGTTTCACCGACAAGACATAAAATGCATATGATCCAATCAGAGACAGTTTAAGTTTAAAGATGGCGTACACGCCCACTCACAGCATGATTAAGTGAAGGCCTATGACAGAGTTCAGTGAAGAAACAGGAAGTTATAAGACAAAGGGGATTGTAATGTATCATCTACAAAAGCAGAAGCAAGAAGAATCTAGAGCTATACATACTGGACAGTGAAGACTCCAATAGGAGAGTCTATCTAAATATAGTTCTACTAGACAATGAAATGAGGTCAGAAGGGGAATGAATCTAAAGTGATCCTGGAGACAATTCTTTAAATATATCTAATAGACCAGGGGTGTCAAACTCATTCCATGGAGGTCCGAGTGTCTGCTGGTTTTTGTTTTTTTATCCTTTCAATTAAGACCTAGACAACCAGGTGAGGGGAGTTACTAATTTGTGACTTTAAATCATCAATCAAGTACAAGGGTGGAGCGAATGAGTTTGACAAATAAACTTGACAGAAAAGAAAAACCAAGAGAAGATAAAGCTATACATGCTAAACAGTGACAAAGAGGCTAAGAGGGGAAATTAGAGATAGGTCTACGAGACAGTGACGATCCACCAAGATAATCTTGAAGACAATAGCAATTGGCAAGTCACCAAGAGGTGAATATAGAGCTATGCGCACTAGACCAAAGAGCAGCAAAGATGCTAAGAGTGTTCTAGAGCGCTAGGTCTACTAGAAAGTGAAAAGGATCAGTTAGACACTCCACAGTACTCAACTCACTGGTGATGTGGACCGAGACAAGGGGAAGGGTTCGTCTTAGGGATCTGCATGTGCATTCAAAACAAAAGCACTCCGCTGCACCTGCAAATCAGTGTACGTGAGCAATACACTTTGATCCATTCATTTATCACCAACTCTCCTTTCTTTCAGGTTCTGAATGTGGTCATATCAGTGAAACATTTCAGCTTGTTCATCAAAAAATAATGATATATATATATATATATATATATAACATAACTAGGGGGCATAACTCACTATTGGCTTCAGCGTCAAGATATAGGAAGTAAACAGAAAACAGTCCTCAATGAGAAACGCATGGCATATATAACAAACCAATGTGTGTTATTACAGGGGAATTAGACAGCGAAAAGTATGGCAACTGTGACCCTATACCTGTTTTGACCTTTGGCACCAACAGTTCAGTTACATTGACATCTTTTATAAAGCCTATGGGACCAAGAGTATGCTCAAACCAGTATTGAACATTTCAACTCCATGTCCCCCAAATATTTAACAATAAAGTAACCCTTGGCAATTAAGTTTCATTCAGCGCTAACCAGTACCAAACTTATTGGCACATATATTTGTTCAAAATAAAATCATGAAACAGTTCTGTTGAGTCATCAACAGTTTGACAATATCCTTCCTTTGACACAAAAAGTTTCTTTGACATCCTTTCATTTGACCCATCTTGACAGTTGGGAAGAAAATGACTGCATAATGGCTTTAGCAACAATAGGACACCATCGAGAGCAATGGACTTTATGATAAAGGAAACACAAATTGTGACATCAACCGTCAGAATGATCCTATTCTGAAATCAAACGGTTTCCGCAGGATGAAGGTGTGTGTGTCTACACGTTAATGCACGTGGGTGTGTGTGTGTGTAACATGCTTTGTGTGTGTAATTTAGTGTGAGTGCGAATCCGTCAACATTTAAGGACACACTGAGGATGAAGAAGAAACTGTTTTTACAAGAGACACAAATAAAGTAGAGAGGGATTAAAAACACTTTACAACAGTTCTCCAGTGGCTCTCCATGGACAAAGAAGAGGTTGAGGGTTAGGCTGGTGGTAGGATGGTGGTTGTGAGGATGAGTGTAGAGGGCTATCCTTAATGTTTATACTCAGTCTGATTGCATGTGGTAAAGGCTTCTCCGTGTCTGAAACAGCTCCCTTGGGTAACATACACACAACACCGTAAGTGCTTTTCTTCGCTACCTAACAGTCAAGGATGGCAAGCGAGCAGGGACAAACTGTACTGTGCGACTTTGGTTCCACCGGTTTGATCGATATCAGTAACTGTGAGAAAGTTGGAGAATTAAAATAAAGATTTCTAGAAACCGCTCCAATTGGTGACCTGTCGCCTAAGAAAGAAGGTAGAGACCAGCTCACAAAGAAATGGTTTATTAACAGCTTGCGCGCAAACAGACGTGCTTCGAGATAGAAAAACTGAATCCAAACACCTACGTCTTCCTACCTGTGTGAATGCAACCAAAGAGAGTGGATGCAATTTTAACCTGCAAATCTTTTTCAATCCAAACCTGTCTTTTCTGCCTATGGCTAGATCCCCTCTTCTCCATCCCTCTTTTACTCTGTGACAAATTGCTCAATATCAGCTTAGTAGCAACATAAATACAGTCCCAGTAACAGGGCCTAGGCTACCTTTGTACACCAACGACCAGAGAATGTAACAGAAGACAAACTAACCCAACAAAGAGACTTCATAATGTATACACTGGTCCTAAGTGCAATAAACTTAAGACCTCTAACCCCTGACCCCTCCACTCTGTTGACTGAAAACAACCTACACATTCAAGTTTTAGGTAGTTTTAAACCCAGTAATGGGCTTTGGGTGTTTATTTTTTTAATATACACTATTTATAATTTTTTCAGGGGGGCTGTTTCAGACAGAGATGCGCCTTTATTATGACATATCCCCTCCGTGCTCTAGCCTTCCACCCTTCTCATCTCCCGGGTTGATCCTCCCTTTCTTTTTCTTCTCTCTTCCGCTCATATTTGGTGTTGGTTGGTTTTCCTTTTTTTCTGTCATTCCTTCCTTCGTTCATTCATTCATTCGTTCATTTAGTCTTCGGTGGTTCGCTCGGCGTGTGTTTTTGCCATCGCTTTCGGCACTCTGCTCCCCCCATGAGATTACATGAACTGCATCTGAAAGAGAGTCAGAAATAAAGACAGACTACAGGGTTTAACACGAAGACTAGTCAAAGAGGAAGTAAAGGCTGGGCAGGCAATTGGGTTGTACCTGAACTATATGGATGGGGCCAATCTGAACTAAATGGTTTGGGGGGGGATGGTTTCCTTGGGCTTGGTGGGGATGGTGACAGAGGTTTGTGGGGTTTAAAGGGGTAATAGGGATGTGGTATTATGGTGTACGGTGGTAGGGCTGTAGAAATGGTGCGTGGTTACCTGGGCTCCAGGCATGGGGGCGAAGGGATTGGTGGGTCTGAGTACAGGCTGGTTGTACATCATGGGCTGGGGGGCCATCAACTGTACACTCCCCATCTGACCCATTTGAGGGGGGACCTGAGGGAGAAACATTTTTCCAGTACTCAAGTATGTCGTCTCTTTGTTGGTTACACTTCATTTTTTTTGACTGCTAGACCACAGTAATTCTTCTAGGACAATACATCTAGGTTATACACGTGATGTTGAATGTGTCCTGTTGCGTGTGAGCACTGACCATTCCATACATAGGCACTTGCGGCGTCGTCATTGGGAATGTCATAGGAGCTGGAGCCTGTTAAAGAGAGACCTGATTAGCAAGTCGCAAATAGTGCAGCGGAGAGGCTAAAAGGGGAGTCTATACAGCGAAGGAGGTACAGGTAATGAAATCACAGATGCTCATGGACACCATCACATTCACAACTACAGATAAACAACATGCGTGGAAGTGAGGTTGTAAAAATCTAATTGACTAGAGCAGTGTTCTTTTAACAAATTAGCCTAGTGCAGTATTTTATCAGTTAAGCACCTGAGAACGGTAGCGTGCCTCTCCCTGGTAAAAATAAACACTAGTCTCTAAAGGCAGGTGGCAGTAGGGTGAGGAAATCACTTCAACTACAAGTACAGGGAGGAGGGAAAAAACCCTCTTATCTTTAAAAACAAAACAACAAGTAGGGGAGGAATGCAGGAGGGAGAGAGCACACGAAGCTGATACTGACCCGGTGAGTACACTCCCCCTCATGGATTCAAAACAAATGGACAGATGTAAGAAATATGGTGGAAACTTCCTTCAGCCATGCTTGCACCAATCAAATGCTATAAAATGCATGAGGAGTGAGAGTACACTTCACAATGAGTCTACACTTCTGGGTAGAGAATCGTAATAAAGACCAGAAGTTGCTCCAAACAGACTAGATAGGCACTGGGTGAAAAGTAGTGCACTCTATAGAGAATAGGCTGCCATTTGGGACATACCCTACTACTTACATAACTGGCATAGAACATCCCATTCTGCATGGCAAGGACGCACAAAGTGCAAGAGAGAGAGAGAGGCAATGAGGAAGGTGAATTAAACGCAGCAGAAACAGGACGAGAGGAATGAGGATGATAACGCAAAGAACAGAATATAATTACAGCGAAGAGAACGAGACAGAAAGAGACAGAGGGGAGGACAGGAGGGAGGACGAGAAGAAGCCAGGGGTTAGTGACAGATTTCCAGTCAGTCAGTATTGTGGAAGAGATCGGGACGACAATCATCAATTGGCAAGCTCAGCACTCAGTCTTGACGAGCGCACACACTCAGTCTTGACTAGCGCATATCTATTTTACTGGACATAATCTCAAAACAGGTTACATAATACACAAACACACACTACCACTCACCATGTGTTGTACAGGCATGGGTGCAGGGGCCATGGGAGCAGGGTTCCAGGCCGTGGTGCTAGTCATGGTCTTGCTCTGCCAGTTGTGTCCCCCAGTTAGCTTCTTCTCTCCAGGCTGACTCCACTGCATGTCTGGCCTGAACACCGGAGCACACAACGACAAAATGCACCGTGCAAAAACACCACACTCGTTAATCAACTGTTATCATGGATATTATGCAGGTGTGGACGTGTTTGACTATACTTGTGAGGACTTCTGGTCCCCACAAGAATAGTAAACAAACAAGATTTGTCCAACTTGGGACATTGTTGGTCCCCACAAGGTCAATGCTATTTCTAAAATGGGGTTTAGGGTTACAGTTAGAATTAGGTTTAGAAGCAAGGGTTAAGGTTTCAGGAAAACAGGATTTTGAATGATACTGAATTGTGTGGCCCCACAAGGTTAGTTATACAAGCCTGCATGTGTTTTTGAAAAGCGTTTTTAAAATAAAATATATTATTATAATATTGTAGCTCGAGCTCTTCACTAGGTCTCAATGTGTCTTGTTACAGGTAAAAATCCTGCAGATTTGAATGATGCGGGCAAGTTATTTTAGTTTAAATTTATTTTTCAACAGATTTGAGCAGCACAGAAGCTTTTCATCATTGGCTGGGCTTTGAGTCGGCTCGCCCTAGTTCAGTAGAGTGGGATGGCTGTCCGCCATAAAGTCTATCGTCTAGGGAAAACCCTGCAGTCAGTCTGTTCTATTGTTGATACAACACATTGTTTTGTCATTAAAAACACAAGTATAACTTCCATTCACTAGATACTTATTCAAGTTTATTTTAGTTTTGTTTCTCATGTCTTGAAGTAGACTATTTTGAGCAGGGGCTATCTGAGACTGGAGAACTATAGGATGCCAGCCCGCCAAAGCCTTCTATTGTCTAGGGAAAATGCTGAAGTAATCTGGCACTACATCACTTCCCAACTCAGAGAGACCCACACACGCATGCAGACACACATCACAACTCCTACACTTACTTCTTGGCTGGGGCTCCTCCGAACTGCAGATCTGAGGACGAGAGAGAGCAAGGGATGGTGAGACAGAAAGAGGAGAGCAAAAGAAAGCAATGGAACAAGGAAGTGAGTATGAGAAAGAAGAGGGAAAAAGCATCAGAGGGTTTGAAAAAAGTGAGCGAGTCTATCTAAAAGACAGTGAGACAGGCAGACAGAACGAGAGAGCCGGCCAGCCCTGGGAGGGGGTAGTGAAGGCTGTTAAACCTACAGTAGACTGAGACCAGTGCTTCCCTACTGGGTTCCTCTCTCTGTGTGTCCTCTCCCTTCCCACCAATGGCTCTCAGGCAAGAGCTCTGGCAGATGGACCAGGCTAATGGTAGCGGATGGCCTAACTGTTTCTATTGACATCTCTACCACTAGCAGACATTCACTAGAGGACAAGACCAAGGGTGAGAGAAGAGGGAGGGAGAAATAGTCACATGAGAAGTAAGGAGAACACAAAGCGAAAGAAACCAAAACAAATGGAGGAGGCAGAGGGGAGAAAGAGGCGGGAACAGACAGATGTGAGGATACAAAAGAACAATATATGTCATCTATACAGTACTCACTGCCAACAAGGTTGGCAAGGGACGAGTCAAGGTCATTGGGCAGCAGCTTGCCTCCTGGGTGCCCTGGATGGGGATGACCAGGGTGGTGCAGGGCCATGGGAGGAGCCTGGTTGTGGCTGGGCACTGTGGGCTTCAGCAGGTCCCCTAGAGCATCAAACCCTGGAGGAAAGATACAGGGAGACATAAATTAATTACATTATTCATACACAGAGATAAGACAAACACAAAGCATGGTCAAGTATCACACACAGATGGGATATGAGGTTAAAAGAAAAGCAGCGCACATGCAGGAAAGATTTGAGTCAAGCAAGAGAAAAGAGGACTTGGGAGGCAAGATCAGGCTGTGGGATCACAAAGCATCTGTTCAGTATCATGACACGTACAGAAGATAAAAAGGATGTGTTCCCTTTTATTTCTACACTCAGGGTTCAGTAGATGTGTTCCGTCTATACACCATATTTCTAGGCTGAGCAGCAGTATGTGTTGTGCTGGATTTACATTGCCTTCAGAAATAATTCATATCCCTTGAAAGAATTCAGTTTTATTTGCTTTACAGCCTGAACTCAAAATGGATTAAATATATCCCCCCCTCACCCATTTACACATATAGCCAATAACAAAATAAAACATGTCTGACATTTTTGCATTATTCACACCCCTGAGTCAATACTTTGTAGAAGCAACTTTGGCTGCGATTAGAGCTTTGGAGTCGTCTTGGGTATGTCTGCATAAGCTCTGCACATCTGGATTTGTGGATTTCCTCCAATTCTTCCTTACAGATTACCTCAAGCTCTGTTAAGTTAGTTGGGGAGCAATCTAAGTCTTTCTACAGATTTTCAATGGGATTCAAGTCTGGGCTTTGGCTGGGCCACTCAAGGACTTTCGCATTCTTGTTCTGAAGCCATTTCAGTGTTGCTTTGGCTGTATGCTTGGGGTCATTGTCCTGTTGAAAAGTAAATCTTCACCCTAGTCTAAGGTCATAAGCACTCTGAAGCAGGTTCTTATCAAAGACTTGGCTATATTTGGTTCCATTCATTGTTCTCTTGATCCATACTAGTCTCTGCCACCAAAAAGCATCCCCATAGCATGATGCTGCCACCCCCATGCTTCACGGTAGGGATGGTGTTAAACATAGCACTTTGTATTCAGGCCAAAGAGTTTCATTTTTGTATCATCATCAGACCACAGACTCTTCTGCCACTCCAGAGTCTTTGACGTGCCTTTTTGCAAACTCCAGGCGTGCAGTCATGTGCCTTTTTCTCAGGGGTGACTTCTGTCTGGCCACTCTCCCATAAAGCCCAGATTGGTGAAGTGCTGTAGAGACTGTTGTCCTTCTGGCAGGTTCTCCCATCTAAGCCAAGGAACTCTGTAGTTCTGTCAGAGAGGTCGTTGGGTTCTTGGTCACCTCCCTGACCAAGGTTGTTCTTGCCTGGTTGTTCAGTTTGTGCCTAGAGGCTGTCTGACCAGCCTGGGTAGTTCTGTATTTTACCCCATTCCCCAATGCTCGTGGAAGCTTTTAACATTCAAGAAATTGTTTTAAACCCTTCCTCAGATATATGCCTCATCACAATTCTCACCCAGAGCTCAACGGATAGTTACCTGAACTTCATGGTATAGTTTCTGCTCTGACATGCACTGTCAACTGTGGGACCTTATACAGGTGTTTCCTTCAAAATCCAAACAATTTAATTGGCCACAGGTGGACTCCAATCATGTTGTAGTGACATCTCAAGGATGATTAAAGGTAATTTTAGGCACCTGGGCTCAATTTGGAGTGTCATAGCAAAGGGGTGTGAATAATTAAATATTTATGTATTTAATTTCATACATTTGCAAAACATTTATTGTGGGGTAGTGTGTGTAGATGGGTTAGAAAATATATTTAATCCATTTTGAAATCAGTCTAACAACAATGTGGAATAAGTCATCGGTATGAATACTTCCTGAAGGCACTGTAGTTCCTTGTGGCTGACATGTTGTGGAGTCATTATGCTGACGGATTATATTAATTCCATATCTAGACTAAAACAGTAGATGTGCCCTGTCTACTCCTTCAGTTTCTAGTCGGCCTCAGTAGCAGAATGAGAAATGGGTGTTTGTTCCATTCCTTCCATTTCTAGGCTCAGCAGCAGTAGCTATATTTGTGTTATGATGGATTTATGTGCTTCTGGTGTCATGTTGTTGAGTCATTACACTTATTGAGGCTGTACTGTAGGCTGACCGGTGCGTGTGTGGTATACTACTCTATTACTGTACAGGGCTGATTGGTCTGGTTACACTGCATGGCTTCATCCCACACTATTCCTTATATAGCGCATAACTTTAGACCAAGGCCCACAAGGCTGCCATTTGGGATGCAGTCATGGAGTATTTCACTGTGCAACCATTACATTAGTACCACAATGGTCTGTCAACGGTCATTCTAAAAATAGGAACACATTGCCCTCAACTAGGAGAGAGGTAGGAAAAGGGATGATGGAGGGAGGGAGGGAGGGAGGGAGGGAGGGAGGGAGGGACAGAGAAGGGAGAGAGGAAAGAGACAAATAGGGGCAATCAGAGTGTGTGACAGAAGAGGAAGAACGATCGAAGGAGGGCAAGACAAAGTAGCGTGGGGGAGAAAAAAAAAGACAGGGAGCACAACAGAGCTGCACAGACAGCTGCCACCTCCCATCACTCCTTATCCTCCCATCACAGAAAAAGTGAGGAAGCGAAAACAAAAAAAAGGACAAATAATATTTGTCTAAGAAGCGATATCTAGCTTCTGGACATTGTGCTGACATAGCTATGCGTACCAAATGTAACTCTATTCCCTATGTAGGGCACTACTTTTGACCAGAGTCCAATGGGGAATAGGGTGCAATCTGGCCATAGGCCACATTCATGAAGTAAGAACTTCCTGCTTTGCAAGCAGGAAACAGAAGGGAAGGATCAGAGACAACTAGCACAAGGAGGAAGGGAGAGCGAAGGAAAGAATCAGAAAAATAGCCCACTCACCATAACATACAGATCAGAGGGCAGGAAAGAAAGAAAAATCTAGTTTTACAAAGAAAGAGGAGTTAACTATTAAGCTAATTGTTTGGAAAGGCTGAGAATGGAGGGAGTAGAGGATAGATGAGGGAAAGAGATGGAGGAGAACAGATGGAAAGGTACCACCTCAGTGCCTCCAAAGAGATGGATTGTCTGTGTAGAGTGTGGGACTGTGTGGACAACAACAAATGGATGAGTGACAGGCGATTAGGAACGGACTTCGATGACAAGCCACGCACACAGAGAGAAAGAGATGAGTTACAAACAGATGGAATGGAGTGAGATCACCACCAGGAAATTCCTACTGAAGGCTTTAAAAACACACAAATGGAAACTGTGGTAGCAGAAACCCCAGGCCTAAAGGATTAGCTGGCCCATAGCAAAATCCAACCAGAAATCTAAACCAGAGCCTGTATCCATAAAGCATCTCAGAGTAAGATTGCTGATATGGTATATGTCCATATAATTGTGTTCATTAGGATCTAAAAAGGAAAAACTGATCCTAGATCAGTACACCTACTCTAAGACGATTTGTGGATACAGGCCCAAGCCTGAAAAGGTTGATTTACTTAGCGGGCCATTAGCTAAACCAAATCAGAGATATGAACCAGCACTAAAAGTAATTGATTATAGTTGTTATAGGGGAGCAGTAAGCTAAGTCAGAGGTTGTTTAGTAGGTTTATTTAGGGTTGTCTGTGTCCGAAATGGCACCCTATATAGTGCCCTGGTGAAAAGTAGTGTACTATAAAGGGAATAGGTTGCCATTTGGGACGTAGCCGTTGTGTCTCTTTACCATCGGTGGCAGGCTGTACGTCGTAATTGGCCTGTCTTCTAGCCCCGCCCCCGAAAACAGCGTCAAAATCTACACTCATGGAGGACTCAGCTGTCTCAGCAGCACCTAGGGGACAAAGGTCATAAAGGCTACATATTACTATTGTAAAGTTTCTATTCAACTTCTGGGTTGGTTGGTATCGGTGTCTGTCAAACCATATGTTCTTTAAATTAATGTTTATTGGACAAAATGTTAAAACACAATATTTCAGCCGTGTCGGTGCTTCTAGCGGATGAGAAAGTCATGGCTGAATGGATGGACGATAAGTGGATGAAACAAGTGAATTAACTGATGGATAAACGAACACATGAATGACTGAAGACATGAAGAGAACTCAGAGACACATGAGCATGAATTTGTAAAGTTGAAAAGCCACCTGACTTTAAAGACAGAGGCTTGTCAGAACACACGTGTTAACTGAAACTTGTGTCGTGTGTGTGACATAATACACAGCTAATCAACACTATACATCTCTGCCCCGGATCTGAACCTGAAGTTCAGGAGGTTAAGTCGATAAAAACTGTGTGTGTGAATTTCCATGTGTATATAGCATGCACGTGTGTGTCCAAATGTGTGTGTGACCTACCTCCCCAGGCACTGGTGGCTGTAGAGATCGAGGGAGTGCTCTGGACAGCAGGTAGGAAGGCTGGCTGCAGGTCAAATAGATCACTACTGAGGTTGGGCATGCTAGAGAGAGAGAAATAAGAGGAGACAGGGAAGAGGGAAAGAAAATCAATGAGTAAATAAATGTGATTCATATTGCCCTTATGCCCAAACAATCAACAACTGAAGGGTTAGTTCAGGTGAAATCTATATATTTCGGTGGAATTTACCTTACATTGAGTTGTGCATTAAGGCCCAGTGACAGAATGCACAATAATCAATGTTATGCCACAGATAGGAGTTAGCATCATCAAAACTCATGAATGTAAACAACCAAACCAATGTTCGCAAGCTGTAACCTGCTCAAAAACACTTCAAAACCAAGTTCGGTAGTTGGTGGAGTTCACAATTTTCTAACATACATACTGCTGAAATAGTCGCTGGATTTGTGAGGCTACATTTCCTCATGTAGTCTCTCTGTTTCTGTAACATGGACAATAAAGTTGTATATACCATTGGGCACTCACAGGTGGCTTGATGGCACTATCAGAGCAATGGAATATACAGATATTCAGCATTCAGATATTACTAGAAAAGTAACATTCTTGCGGGGAAAACATGGACAGGTTTTTCGTGAGTATCGACGCTACGTGTTTTTGAGGCAGTTTTGCTAATATCGGTTTACATTAATGAATTTTGACAATGCTATTATGGTAACTTCTGGCTTGAGAAACAACTCAAGGTAAGGATAATTCCACTGAAATATAGATTGCCTCAACAATCCCTTTAAGTCAACAAAACAAACTGATACCAACCTTTGAAACCCCCCCCCCCAAAAAAAAAATCGCAGAGAGAATCTATAATCAAAAGAATCAACATAAATCTGAATAGAATAATTGAATCATACCTTTATAACACTAGATAACCTCCTACGACCTGTAGTAACCATGTTATAACAGTAGTACCTGTTGGTGGAGGGTGCACTGAATAGCTCCATGCCTTGATTGGTGTTGTGGTGGTTGTTGTTGACACTGCCCATAGACTGTGTACTGGGGGAGGCAGATGGAGTGGACATGCCAATCTCCTTCAGACGCTGGTCCTGGAGAAACACAGAAAAACACACACAGTTACCAAACAAAGTTGGGTAAGACTAAAGGATTCATGCTTGACACAGACTGAGCAGCGTCAGACTGAGCAGGCTCCAAATCAGTCTTGGGGCGCTGCGCAGTGGTGGCCTGCAGCGTTTGTTCCAGGTACGTTGTTTAAACTCGTCCGTTTTTGTTGCTTTGCTTTTAGTAGTTTAATAGTGTTTTATGTTGCATCGGATTACTGATTAAGCTACGGTAAAGGGACATAAAGTGCGTGCAGTGGATAATTCTCCTACTTGGATGACTTTTGGTGGTACCTGAAACAGCACGCGAATCTACGAAAAAGTTGCGGGCACCACACATCCGCTACTGCAGAAACTAAATCTTTTACAATGTAACAACTCACGTTCGGGAGAACCGATCAAAGGGGACATACCTGCAGAGATCGTGAGACACAACAACCTGGGTGAAGGACTACTATGCAGAGGAACAAAAACAAAGATTCCAACTACCCTGCTCTCCATGGTCCAATCGCTTAAGGGGAAAATGGACGAATTACGGGCAAACTCACGGTATCGATATGAATACAGGGAGGTCTGTGTGATGGCCTTCTCTGAAACTTGGCTGTCGGAAGCGGTGCCTGACTGAAGTCACCCCTGACAGATTCTCGATCACTCGTATGGACAGACAGTGAAGCTACTGGTAAGGAGCACGGAGGTGGAGTCTGTTCTGCTAAATGAAAGATGGTGTAAAAGTACGTTTGTCAGCTTTTTCTGACAGTTGTTTATATCCATCCAAGAGCAAACAGTATCAAAGCAGCTGACATTTTTAACCTCGATCAAGAGCTTGATGCTGTATGTGACTTGTCTAACAAGGAAAAATAAGATTTATGTCACGGCTCGGTCCCCAAAGCGTATTCATCCTTGGCCAGACCTCCACTGCATGGATCAGATCATAACACTGTTTTCTACGACCAACTTATAGACGGTTACTCAAAAGGGAGACGGTGGTGGAAAAACAAATACAGGTGTGGGACAATGACAGTATTGATCAATTGCAGTGATGCTTTGTTTGTACCACCTGGAGTGTATTTGAAGAATCATCAGCTGACCTGAACGAGATGACTAACGTAATATCTGGCTATATTGAATTCAGTGTTAATTTGGTGAGCCCAAAAAAAACATGCAAGATATTTCCAAACAACAAAGAATCGAAAGTGGTGCTTAATAGGAAGAAACAAGTGTTTGCCTCCGGGAACAGAGAGAGGGGAACAAAGAGATAAAAAAAAGGCGAGATGCCAGTACACAGATAAAGTGGAGATAATGTTACAGGGAGACTCTCGGTCTGCCTGGTTGGGCATTAAGAATATGGCAAACTCCCCCTTCAAAAAGGTAGGCAACGCATCAATCCCTGCCTGGACGAGAGGGTGTGTGCCTCTACAGCCAATGAACTAAACAAGTTCTTCACCCGCTTTGAAACAGGGGTTGCCACCGCTCCACTGGACTGTCTGTAGGAGGATGTCATGGCAACCAAGAGCACGCTTGTCATCGATGAGGAAGCCGTACAATTCTTTGGACATATTGGCCTAGGCTATGCCTATATGCTACATCATTTACCACCTGAGGAAGTAGGAACTTAATCGATTGCCAACTCTAAATACGATATTGTTGCTAGATAGCTATGCAATTGATCTGACAGCAAATTTAATGTCCTACAAAAACTTTCCATTGGTAGGTCTGTATAGGCTACTTGATGTATTCGCCGCAAATGGCACGCTCCGCTCCGTTGACAGAGCATCTCAATTACATACGACGTTTATAAAGTAGTTTTATTTGTCACACAAAGCTGAGACTCTTGTTTAAGAACAGTAACAATAGTCGTTTTAAAAACTGTCTTTCCCGCAATTACATTTAAAAATGTTGCTCAACTATCCGTATGCCATGTGCAAAGAGGGTAGCGGGAGTGAGAGCCAGCAGCGAAACGGACACAGCAGATACTTTTATAGCAGGAAGCAGGTTAATGCATTACTGTTGACCAAATAATGGTTTTAGAACAAAAAAATCTGCAGGAACGTTATGTAGCCTAATCCCCGACATTGCTTTGGTAAGAAGGCAATGTCGGTGTCGGTAATTTCCTGTTTATGGTCCCAGCTCTAGTTAATGTTGTCTATAAAATTTTAGGCTGCCTTGTTCTTTCCTCTGGCAACGGCCTGAATCACACTGGTACACACACATGACGTGCAAACACAGAGGTACACGTGGTTGGACAGCTCTCTAACATCTTGAAAGTGTGCCTAGAGTATTGTTTGATGTTCAATTGTTCTTTTTGTGGTTGGGGTGGCAACAATTAAACACAAAATAACAGAAACACTAGTCATCAACGTCGCTTTTTTTATACTTTTGAAAACGGAACGTAAGACATTTTAAGACTATATCAGAAATTAATGTAAGACTTTAAGGACCCGCGGACACCCTGTTTTCAGGCAGTTAAATCTGAATAGGTCACGGTATAATGTAGGGCTCCCGAGTGGCGCAGTGGTCCAAGGCACTGCTTCTCAGTGCTTGAGGCGTCACTGCAGACACCCTGGTTCGAATCCAGTCTATCACAACCGGCCATGATTGGGAGTCCCATAGGGCTGCGCACAATTGGCCCAGCGTCGTCCGGGTTTAGCCGGTGTAGGCCGTCATAGTAAATAAGAATTTGTTCTTAAAACTGATTGCCAAGTTAAATACTTAAAGGTAAGTAAAATATGTAAATGTAATTTTGTGCAGAAGTGTAATTTGTTGTAATGATGTAGTAACATATTTAACTCCCTGTCCACCAGTGTAGTGGTGGTTAGTGTAGCTGTGTAAAATTATACATCGGTGTAGTATAATTTTATGCATTAGTGTAATGGTGTGTTACCTGTACCTTGAGGGCCTGCAGTCTGGCCTGCTCCTCCTCTAAGGCCTGCTGTCTCTCCTTCTCGTCCATGCGGCTGAATGACATGCCTGTATTGGACAGAGACGACACCGCACTGGACAGGGTGGACGCTCTATGGAGAGGACAGAGGCAAGAACAGAGGTATTAGGAGGGGACATGTCTTTCCAATGTGTGCTTCTTAAACAAGTTTTACGATAATGTATATCACCAAGTGTTCATCGTCTCGCCAGTCCAGTACCTTGTATCAGCGGTGAGTTCCTTGGTCTTTTTCCCCTCCAGAGAGGCTAGGTGCTGCTCCAGAGCCTCCAGGAGACTACTAGGAGCCTGGAAAGAGGAGAAGCAGAGAAAACAGAAGAGGGGAGGGGGGTGAGAGACAGAACCAGCTCTTCCTCTATTTCACATGACATGACGCACTCATTCACTTCTTCACACACATCAATAAACACAAGGTTGTTAGTCCCAGAGGTCGACCCACAATGCATCAAATTCCCAGAATAGAACTACGTCTTCGGACCAAATGGCACTATATAGGGAATAGGTTGCTCAGTATTAGTAGGTTAATAATAGCAAGTTTCAGCAAACAGAAAAATGAGGAGAGAACAGAGGGGAAGGAAGGTAGCAGAGGAGGTTGAGAAACATGCACATAAACCCCGTTCTGTCCTGTCTGGTTTGTGCCAACATATAAACATCCTGAGAGGGCATAGCCTAGTGGGCAAGGCTGGCGCGTTGGCTTTCACTAAGGGTGAGTCCCAAATGGCACCCTACGCACTACAAGTAGTACACTAGATAGAGATTTGGGTGCTATTTGAGACACATTCCAAGAGAAAATTAATTCAAATGGGAGGTTGTGTACCAAATGGCACCTTATTCCCCGTGTGGTGCAACACTTTTGACCTACGGTGACATCAAGGCGAACGATCAATGCGGCTGTGGTCAAAAGTAGACTATCTTTAGATTGTTTAGAGACCAAATCAGACATCAATAATATTAGCAGACACACACACACACACACACACACACAGTTCTATTCCCTCTTACAAAGAAAGCACAGAAGTTAAAAACAGACTGAGCATGGAACTCTGACTGAACCCTGTACGTATTCCCCAAACATTCCACTCGACACACAGAGAGGAAAGAAAGTGAGGTAGAGAGAGAACAAAAGAGCAAAGTAAAAGAAAGAGGGAATAGTTTCGTTTCCCCCTTTTTGATCGCTAGTTATCCCCCGACAATCTTTCAAAACAAGATGTGCTTTGAAGTTTGAAGACAGAAATCTTTTCAAGTCATAGCTACAACTACGATGATGCATTCATGTAATAATCAAGGGGTCAAATATAGTTTAAATGAATATGTTAAAAATCCCTAAAATGCTTTCTTTATCATAGGCCTGTCTGTCTGTCTGAATGGTGGGAGGAGAGGAATACGTTTCTCATAATTCATTCATATGGTTGACCTTTCTCCCCCCCTCCCCGGGACAAAGTGTGTCTGCACTCATGCATGTCTACGTGTGCGCACGTGCGTGTAGGAAGGGACAATGCTACATGCGTGCGTGTGAGGGGGCGAGGGCTACATGCAAACCCCGGGTGGGTAGGTCAAGATGTCAGAGAACACAAGCTATGGCGAGTCAACAATTTGTAAAACTCTGTGTATACTGTATGGGGAGGGGAGATGCAGTATAGTTTCAAGTTTGAATGTTACGTGCACAGTGAAATGCCTTTAGTGGGAGGGATGCTAGGGTTAAAAGCATTACAGTAAGTAACCCACCACCTACAATGCATGATCCTTTAATGGTCTGTGGAGGAAAATGATAAAGGAACTATTTTAAATGGTATACTGGGAATGGGAATTATGTATCACTCAAAATCCAATATTTCAGTTTGCATCACGATCAAGCTTGGTGCCTTAAGTTATTGGTATTTATATAGCCAGTTAAATACTTTCTTTACAAGTGCCTATTTGGACCTACAGTGTAAATCATAATTTGAAAAATAAATACTAAATAAATTGAACCAACAGATTCATAGGGTAAGCATAAGACAGGGTAACTTGTTAAGAGTTTGACAAAGAGAAAAATGAGTGAATGATTGAGTACAGAGAAAAGAGCGAGAGCAAGTGAGACCGAAGGAGAGAGGGAGCGAATATGTACAGTAAGAGAGAGGCTGACAGCTGTAACATGAACGAATGGACGGATAGATGGATGAAAGCATGTTGGTGGAGCCAGAAGAGGAGAGAGATGAAAAATGTACACTGACCTGTGAGAGATCGGGGATATCACCCTGATCTATTCCAACTTGCTGTGGTCACAAAGACCGAACGAAAACCAAACAAACGGGCCAACGGAAAAAACAACGGGGAAAAGAAAATAAATGAATAAAGGAATTATTACTCCCATGCAGTGACTACTGTGGGTGAGTGAGTCCAAATAACCTCTCGTTCTTCCTGAAGTGTGCACTCATACACCACTCAAAAATATATAAGCATTAGATTGGTGTAGGCATGGGCTAAAGGGTGTTTCCATATACCAGTCATTTCCTTTCAAATCCATAAAGGGAAGCGAACAAGTGCACACTTAATGAGAAATAACAGATTATTGGGACACAACCTCTAAACAACTGAAATAAACAAGGGTCTATATCAAAAATGCTGACAACTGGATCGATGAATATGATTGGACAATGTTGAGTATGTCTCGTGAGTGACCAATGAGAGACGAAACATGGTGTGGGTGTGGCAAATGAATGGCAAGCAATTGAACAGACATTTAAAAAGCCCCAAAAACATTGAAATAACGTGAAGCTTGAGGCCAAAACATTGGAACAGTGAAAGTGTACACCAATTGCACAGCCTTAAAATGTCATTTAAAAAAAATTGATTACATTTGATGATTTCTTTACCGATCTACACAAGAAAAATAACATTTTCCAATTTAATAAAAAATAACATGTAATGAATGCTTGGTGGAAGCAACTTTGGAAGCCATTACAGCTGTGAATATGTTAGAACAAGACTACCAACTTTGCACAACTGTTAGGGGTTCATATGTTCATTGATTTTGTCATAATTGCTTCTACACCTGCATTGCTTGCTGTTTGGGGTTTTAGGCTGGGTTTCTGTACAGCACTTTGAGATATCAGCTGATGTACGAAGGGCTATATAAATAAATTTGATTTGATTTGATTTGATAATTGCACAAGCTCAGTAAATTTGGTTGAGAATCTTTAACAGACAGCAATCTTAAAACTGTGTGTGTGTGTGTGTGTGTGTGTGTGTGTAAGATGACGTAATACACTGCTCAAAAAAAGAAAGGGAACACTTAAACAACACAATGTAACTCCAAGTCAATCACACTTCTGTGAAATCAAACTGTTCACTTAGTAAGCAACACTGATTGACAATACACTTCACATGCTGTTGTGCAAATGGAATAGACAACAGGTGGAAATTATAGGCAATTAGCAAGACACCCCCAATAAAGGAGGGATTCTGCAGGTGGTGACTACAGACCACTTCTCAGTTCCTATGCTTCCTGGTTGACGTTTTGGTCACTTTTGAATGCTGGCGGTGCTTTCACTCTCGTGAAAGCATGAGACGGAGTCTACAACCCACACAAGTGGCTCAGGTAGTGCAGCTCATCTAGGATGGCACATCAATGCGAGCTGTGGCAAGAAAGTGCTGTGTCTGTCAGCGTAGTGTCCAGAGCATGGAGGCGCTACCAGGAGACAGGCCAGTACATCAGGAGACGTGGAGGAGGCCGTAGGAGGGCAACAACCCAGCAGCAAGACCGCTACCTCCTCCTTTGTGCAAGGAGGAGCACTGCAAAATGACCTCCAGCAGGCCACAAATGTGCATGTGTCTGCTCAAACGGTCAGAAACAGACTCCATGAGGGTGGTATGAGGGCCCGACGTCCACAGGTGGGGGTTGTGCTTACAGCCCAACACCGTGCAGGACGTTTGGCATTTGCCAGAAAACACCAAGACTGGCAAATTCACCACTAGCGCACTGTGCTCTTCACAGATGAAAGCAGGTTCACACTGAGCACATGTGACAGAGTCTGGAGACGCCGTGGAGAACGTTCTGCTGCCTGCAACATCATCCAGCATGACAGGTTTGGCGGTGGGTCAGTTATGGTGTGGGGTGGCATTTCTTTGGGGGGGGCCGCACAGCCCTCCATGTGCTCACCAGAGGTAGCCTGACTGCCATTAGGTACAGAGATGAGATCCTCAGACCCCTTGTGAGACCATATGCTGGTGCGGTTGGCACTGGGTTCCTCCTAATGCAAGACAATGCTAGACCTCATGTGGCTGGAGTGTGTCAGCAGTTCCTGCAAGAGGAAGTCATTGATGCTATGGACTGGCCCGCCCGTTCCCCAGACCTGAATCCAATTGAGCACATCTGGGACATCATGTCTGGGACATCATGTCTCGCTCCATCCACCAACGCCACGTTGCACCACAGACTGTCCAGGAGTTGGCGGATGCTTTAGTCCAGGTCTGGGAGGAGATCCCTCAGGAGACCATCCGCCACCTCATCAGGAGCATGCCAAGGCGTTGTAGGGAGGTCATACAGGCACGTGGAGGCCACACACACACACACACTACTGAGCCTCATTTTGACTTGTTTTAAAGGACATTACATCAAAGTTGGATCAGCCTGTAGTGTGGTTTTCCACTTTAATTTTGTGTGACTCCAAATCCAGACCTCCATGGGTTGAGAAATTTGATTTCCATTGATAATATGTGTGATTTTGTAGTCAGCACATTCAACTATGTAAAGAAAAAAGTATTTAATAAGAATATTTAATTCATTCAGATCTAGGATGTGTTATTTTAGTGTTCCCTTTATTTTTTTGAGCAGTGTACAACATATCATCAAGAAGCATAACTATTCAAATAATTTCATTCAGTTTCATTGACTCCAAGTGCCAGGAAAGTTATCAAGATATATTTAGGGAAACACATCGGCACACATGATGCCCTCGGTCTCACAGCAACATTCCAGATTGAGTCGATAAGACCTAAACAACCTCCTCATACATGATTTAATCTTCGTCTAAG